>NW_009933999.1:68982-106194 GCF_000696875.1 Nestor notabilis | reverse complement strand
GGGCCACTACAAGAGGGCAGATGGGGGGTGGCTGTGACTGGAGATCATGAGAGGCAGCCATGAGGGGAGATCAGTTTGCCCTTAGTGACACGGTTCAGTGGTGGGCTTCGTAGTCCAGCGGTAACAGTTGGGCTCGATGTTCTTAAAGGTCTTTTCCAACCTGGTTGATTCTATGATTCTATAAACCAAAACCAGGCAAGAGACAGTTCTGGATGGCCATGGTCACCCCATGCCACACTCACCTGCCCTGCGTGCCGATGGCCAGGAACGCTGGCTCACTCCATCCCTGTCTTTTCTCCCCCTGCAGCAACGTGAACGAATCATAAAGCCTGCTGCTGTTCTCCCAACCCCAAATTTCTGTGTTTAGCAGTGTTTAAAGCTAAAACAAGGCCTCTGTTGCAGGGTATTTCAGCAGCTTTGCAAAGCTTCCTTGCTGCCATGGCACGTCAGCCAGCTCAGCCCTTCTGACGGGGCAGGGGCATGAGGCACAGAAAGAGTGAGGTTTTGATAAGAAAATCTCTAATAAAGAAACAAGCAAGCCCATTTCAATAGTAACATCACCAAAAGTATCATGTAGACACACAGTCAAACTGTAGGCAGGCAAATCCTGCCTGATAGTTGCTACAATTTTTGAAAATGCACAGTAATTATGCTTACCACTGAGCTCTAATTGAAATACGGTCATTAAAAATTGCTCAAAGAAATAGTGCCGGTTAGGACTTTTCACCCAAGCAGAACAATTTGACTGTGATGCCTTTATCTTGAAAAGCAAAATGTAGTTTTCAATTTTATGCACTAAGTTGTGATCTGGAATAACATAATTTATGATATGAATGATCTAATGATAATCTAATATAATTTAGAATTATTTCTTCTTTTTGAAAAAGAAGTTAAAATCCTTAAGTACCCATTCCATTAAGAAGCAATAGCAGCAATTTAAAAATTCTAAGATAATTTTATTTTCAATTTTATTACTCTTATCTTTTGTGGTTTTTTTCTCTTCTCTAGGAGGCTTTATTACTGTCAGAGTCTCAGTGTAGATTTTACTTGAAATTGTTTTTTTGGTAAGTAAGTTCTCCAACATTTACATCTGATGTCTCTGCATCTGGTAGAAAAAAAAAGGATCTGATTTCTGCAGTCTGAATGAGCAGCAGTAGCACTTTTCTGGTTTATCTCTCATACAACAAACACAAATCAGTGATAAAGTAAAACTGAACCAGTCATCCCTTTCATTACCCAGTAGTAATTGCAGCCTATATTTTAGCATTTAAAACTTAACAACCACATCACCCAGAAACCTGCAAGTCCCATTGGGATTCAAGAGCACAGTAAGAATTCTGAACATTATTAACATATTATACAATGAGTTATATTCTTACTGTTCTTAAGTATATGGTATTTCTAATAATCACTGCAACCAGTGAAGAGTATGTGAATTTTAAGCAGCAGCTGAGAATATTATGAGTTTAGTGCGGCACACTGGGATGATATTTACCCCTCTGCGTAAAACCTACAACAGGACAGCACCCTGGGCAGCAGAGTTTGGGTACATTACTTCATTCCTTTCCCAGACCAAGCACTTTTAGTTGTCTGAAGTACTGTCCCCCAGTGCAGCCTGGCAAAGCTCTTTGCACTGTCACTCAGGACTCAGCAACACACAGCCATCAGCTGAGGACAGCACCTTCTGCTTGCTTCTGCTGTGAAGAAGACATGATAGTCATGCTTTATGTCATCGGGTCAGGTGCAAAACCAGTACAAACTACCATCTCCATTGCATGCAGTCCTGCTCAGTTAACACTAACAAAAGATTTCGCCTTGAATGTGTTTATGGGGATGAGGTTGTCTGGTTGCTTTTATAGCTCTTTTTTCAAGTCAAAAGTTCTGTACAACATTGCTTCAATGTGCACAATGCTGCTGCACACTTGCAACATTAGGATAAATTCCAGATACAAGTGATATTATCTCTTTTACTAAAGGGGTTGCTGTACTTTAAGAAAAATCTGTTATAAAAGCTACTGGACCTCTTACACTGGTGGCATCAGGAAAAACATAAGCAACACTTCTATCAGCTAACACAATTCATTTCAAATGCATGACTGTGAGCTATAAAAATCTCTAGTTGTACAAGCAATGCTATCAGAATTTGGGAAACAAAACAATACATTAGCTGGTTTACAAAGCAGATTTCATCACTGGCAGATTACATTGGCATTTGTTTTATACCTGGGTGGTGAAAACGGTAAGGGATTAAATACTGTACCTGTAGCCCAGTCACCGTCTTTGCATACCACCAGGCAGATTTTAAATATTCTCTGAGGTTTCATTTGCAGTATGCTAAATTTGTGCAAAATTGTTCATCCCCATATCCTAAAATTACTTTAGGAATGCTATGAGCTGTGTATGGCTTGTAAAAAATAAAAAGTAAGGTAAGTTTAATGGAAGGAAAATATTTAAGAACTGAAATCAAGAAGTAAATGTTTTATCCAGAGAACATTTTCAAACAAAACCATATGTTAATTCTACAATAAAACTTCTCTTAATTAATAACTAATTCAACACACATAAAGAGGCACTTCACAACAACCGATAGTACATCAGCCAAAATTAGCTGATTATGTGGCTTTTAACAGCAGAGAGGCTGCTCTAATGCTGAACTGCTGAACCCATTTTCTGGGATAAATTTAGATGTTCTTTCATGTTCCATTTTTCTTTGGTACTTGGATCAGTTACGCAGTGTATAATTATACCACTGCAGTTAGACAGTGCTTTCCATCTGAATGTCTCAACATGCTTTTCAGACTTAATTACTTTGGACTTGGAAATCCTTCATGACGTAGATACCATTAGTCAAATTTAACAGAAGAGTAAACGCAGTCTCAGAAGAGGGGAGTACCCAGAAAAGGACTAAAATGAATCCTCAGTCTCCTGAAATCTAACTTTTGTTGCCACTTTGCTTTTGAAGACATAGGAAATCAAGACGCTTTTCATGTTTAGCTTCTGGACATACAAGTAGATACCTTGCTCTTGACAATGGTAAGTAGCTTGACACTTACCTTACACAGAAGCCCAAGTAAAATACAGGCACTAAATAATTCCTCATTGTCCGCCCAAGTACTTTGACCCATATCCATTCCCAGAGGATGCCTAACACATGCCTAAATGCCCAGGCCTTTGGCGAGGTGCAGTAGCATCCTTCCCACTCCTGAACAAACAGCATCTCTTGGTAATAGGAGTCAAGTACTCACACAGAACATGAGACAAAGCTTCAGTTTTTCTCAGCATGAGAGAAAACTCACATCCTGCACCTCTGTAGAAAGTGACCTATCATTAAGTTTTATATGAAAGACACCTTTCCCTATAAAGCTATTTCTAGCAAAAATAGACAAAATTACTTAGAATTTTTTTCTGAAATAAATCCAGTAAAACTCCCTTTAGCAGTAGTTTTTGCCTGTAGATTCCAAACTAGGTACTTAAATAGTAAAGAGGAAAAAGATGTATACATACATACATTCTCAAAATATTTAATCAAGTAAATGAACTGTGAATTCTCACCTGTTTTACCCAAATTTCCTTATCAGCTCACTAACTTAGAGGTTTGGAAAAAAGAGAGAATAAACCCTACATTCTCATTTTTATACGTAGTATTTTATGACATTTTTCACCCTGAAAGATTCCCCAAATGCAGCATAAACTTCAGAACTGGAGGGACACTCTCTGCTGAGCCCTAACAGCTGAGAACATCTCTCACTGTTATAGCACCTTGGCTTAGGAGGAGGACTGAAATTGTATCTCTGGCACCTGAAGCCTTGACACCGGCTTCCAAGCTGGTTTTACTTTCCTATCTGTTTTTCTGGGCTGTGTGACTTTCATTCAGAGGACATGCAGAATAGATGCTGTCTGCTAACAGCCATGCCCAAGCTAAGGGAAGAACTGAAAACACTAACAGCTAGTAATGCTACAGGCTGCTTGTGTTAACAAGCCCTGCTGAAGGGCAGAGTTTACTAGGTAGAACGCAGGATCATGAAAAAGAAGGATACCTGCACAGCAATGTGCTGTAGTAAATGATAAATCAGTCAAGCAGAAAGAGAATAGAGAGGTAAAATGCTTATTAGCATTTCCCAGACATACCTTGTTTATCTAGGTCACTATAAAATGCTCTCTACTTCTTTGTCTGGCCAAGATCTAATTTTTCTATAATGCCTAGAAATATGTGATGAAGTAAAATAGTTAACTGTTAACATAGGAGTGGTCTCATGTGTTGTTTATGTGTACCCACATAGTTCTGCATTGTTATTTCAAAGAATTAAATACGATATAAGAAAAATGAATCCAGAATTCACACCCCTCCTCACCCTGAACAGCATTTGCCTCTTTACACCATCTTGTGTTTTGCAAGCAGTATGGGCTGCCACCAACACAGAATTCACAGAGGTCACAGGATTGGAATTCAGCAGCACAGATCACAGTTGCAAGCAGAAGGTCTCCATAGGAGTTGCAGAAGACTCCTCAAGCATGTGTTTTCACAAACCAGGAACACTAAATCCTCTTCTGCAGGTACAACCATGCACCAAGTGCGTATTTGTTTATAGAATCAACTGCATCCTGATGACCTCAGGCAAACCCAGCCAGCTATTTCCTAACTCACAGTTCTGTTTAAAAGTGTGGGGTAGCTCAGATGCCTGAATGGAAGAGAAAGCACTGATTCGTCAAGGATGTTGTTAAGGGTGTGAAAAGAAAGTAATCTCAAAGCCCTGTAGTGAATATATAGCCATATTTCCAGGTCTGGTTTTCTCTTTGCTATCACTGTTTATATCAAGTGCAGATGGCTAACTACCAGTCATTTGGATCTCTGGATTAGCATTTAAATGCCTGAATATAACATCATCACAGGAATATACGAAGAGGTATGAGAAAACTGAGTACACTGATAGATACCCTTTATTCAGTAGACCTCAGCTTAACCTTTGGCTTCTATTGTGCATTTATATATAACGTTCCTTCCTCACAGCTATACGAGTGATTGTTAGTGACAAAGATTAATCTTATTACTGGCTTCCTCAGTGTAAGGATGAAGAAACATTGGGTTATGCATGGAATGTTTAATGATGCATGTGGCATGCAAGAGAAAACTGTAATTTACTGGGAAAGACACTTGATGAAAGATTGCTCAAGCGACACATTGCAGCTCCTCTTTCAAAAGAACAAATTGGGGCTTGTTCATTTCCTTGCCCATATTTTTTAACCCAGCTAAGAATCCTGCAAAAGAAAAAATTACACTGCTCTAAAACATGCGCTTTAACAGTGAGGGTCGTATGTAAAACAACATAAACTTGAGTTCTTTTGGCATTCTGGTATCACACATTTGAGACTAAGGTATAATTTGCTTATGGATCAAACATTGTCAGCAGCAATCTGTACAAATTGTGCGTGTTTCAGGACCAGTAAACATTATCTGTAAAAAGGATTTGAGGTAGGTACTGCTGTATCTCACATTTCTCACACACTTCTGGGCACTGAAGATGCTTGCGAGTTCAAAGACTACATTCAGTATTTAATAATACAGTGGTAGAAACAAAACCAGTCTGAACCCTGTGTGAAAGAGCTACACAGGCTGTGATGGAAGGCAGCTGACAACCAGGCCATCCTGCAGGACTCTGCCCACAGGCTCCATAAAGTGAGATGCAGGACCCAGGGAAATGTACTGAGCATCCTTTAAGCCTGCCCAATTATACCAGTCTGCAAGGACTTTAACAGAGTGTCTCATCTTTTAAAGGAGTTAACAGAACCTCAGGTAGTATAAATTACTCTTGTCACTTCAATTCCACCACCTATTTAAACTAATTTACACCATTTGCCTTAGTGAGCAAAGCAGAAATTGGCCTGGGAATAGGTATTATGCTGTATTTGCAGATTAAAACCTCTTATTCTCATGAAAGAATTGTGCCTGCAATATGTAACCCATTTTGTCTCTGATGTAGCTTAGAGAGCCTGCAAGAGCTGCATTTTTTAAACATGCAACAGCACTAAACACCATGAAAACCGTAACTACATAAGCAACCACCATAGAGCTACATGAGGCAACACATACTTCCTGTCCTAAGTAACAGTTTTGTTTAAATACTCTATTACCCTGGCAAAGTGAAAGTCTTCTGAGTTTAGTATTTACAAACGGTGTAAATGGAAATTTCCGTTGCAGAGAAGCCATGCCTTCTAATGCCCACTCCATGCCACTTCTGATAGTACCTGTTACGGATCTATGAAAGCCCTATTATTTAAGCATTAAGTTTCACTTGCTACAACAGGTGTGATGACATGTTATCATAGATCTACCTGCAGGAATATTACCGTTCCAGAGCTCAAATTATTTGCTTATAAAGAAAAAAAAGCAAATGAATACAAATTGAAAAGACATAAAATATATTTACAAATGGTCTGAATTTAGAATGAAAACTCTGACTGCTATTTCACTATAAAATTAATGCATTAATCCTGAAGCACAAAATAGTTATATTATCAACATACCAAAATGTCATTTGTTTAGAATGTTGGGTTGGGTTTTTTTCTGCTTATTTATTACTGATGTACAGGCTTTCCTTTTCTGATAGACTCAATAGAACTTTTCATAGATGTATTTTTCTCCATGTGCCCACATTCAACATCGCTATCACTTCACAGCAGGCATATGGAGTAACTGATAGACTATTTTAAAGAGTTCATTTTCATGTTAGATTTCACTTCAGAGCTGACCTCAAGCAGTTTCTGTGCTTAAATCCTTTGTGTGCCTGCAGTTATAGCGAGGCACTTGTATTTAGAACTGCTGATAAACAGGCGCCTTATATAAACAAAAAAAGCAAAGCACATGTACAGACTAGTAGTATTGATAATAACCCTTTCCATTACTCTACTACAGAGTTTGAGGTTGGAAGGGACCACCTGAAGGGAAGCAAAGGTGAAAGGGAGCGAGTGAGGAGAGAAGGGAGCACACATCTGAATGAGGAGACGTAATGTCACTGCTATCTCAGAGCTGGCATGCCCAGAAAGTTAGTGCAAGAGGCTGGGGAAAGGCAGGGACAGAGCTACGTCCCCACAGCACACAGCCGGTTTTAGCAGGAAAGGCAACGCTGCAGCATTCCCTCTTTCTGGGCTGACACATCAATGTACATTTCCAATGCCCAGGAATGGCAGCTTGCCAGCATCCATAAGATGAGAGATGGAGGAAAGCCTCCACATATGTTAAGGTTGGTAAGGAGGAGAAAGCACATCAGAAGCTGGGAAGCACAAGTATGTGTAGAAACCTCCTTAACACCCTACATGTAGAAGCTTTTTGCCCATTTATTCACCACTTTCTGCACTCTTTGAATTATCTTCCACATCTTCCACACTCAGGTACTTAAGAATGAATAAACCACCATTCAACATGCAATGTAAAAGTTTCCCATACATTAGTCCCACACATTGCCTGAATTTCATGTGGTATATATACCAGTGTTGTATATTGTATCAAACTGGAAACTGTGTTGAACTGCTTGACCTCTAACCTTTGTGGAGACACTGTTTTTCTGAACATAGCTCCTCTCTAATTCACTTCATGTCCTTTTTTTCTGGTGGAACATGTTTATACTGGGCCACATTGACTCCAAACGACCACACTAAATCCAGACTGAAGTAAAACCTTTAAATTAAAACCTTTAAATTGCAGGACTGGTGCCCTGCAGATGTAAGGCAGGGCACCAGTCAACTCCTTAAATCTACTGCTCTGCTCGTGCACCTTCAGCAACTGAATACAGGATCATGATCTCCATTTCTGACGACTGGTGAACTGGTATCAGGTTTACCAAGTCATTTTGTTCACTTCTGTGAATCGTTAAAATACATTAGCGCTCTTCCAACACAACTGGACCAGAGGTTTTCTTAGTTTATTCTTAGGGTTCCTTAAAACATATGAATGTTCAAGATATTCAAGATACTGTTATTCATCCCTTTAGTTTATTTGTTAATTAGTTTTTTAATTGCTTTGCTATTAGAGGAATATATTGTTTCCTTCTCTAAATCATACAGCAGCTATTTTGATTGATTAACATTGATAGTTTAATTTCTGTTGCCAATATTTTGAAGACCTGGATTCATCCTGCAATGCTGTTCAAGCTTAGTCAGTGAGCTGCTAGAAAGTCAAGAATCATGTGTCTAGGAGGAAAGAAACTGAATCCATACCCTAAGGCATCTTTGGGAAGTGAGACACACATAGAAGCTACTGGGAGGACAGAACAGGCATAAAATGTGCATTCTCTAAGCCTGTATACAGGCTGGATTTAATTCCTGAAATTTTGGAGCATGCAGTGTGAAGGGATTCTTATGATGGGCAGGTGGGAGTCTCCTGGGCTGCTCTCCCAAAATCCAGCTCCGAAATTCTGCCTAGCAACCCTTGCAGCATGACTGTTACTGCTGAGGATTTGCCATGCACTTTGCTCTCTCCCACATCTGTGGTGTCAGATTTTTCAGGTCTTCTGTATTAATATTGTTTTCTTAATCACACCATTTTATTTGTATCTTTTACCAGTTATTTTTCATCTGGGCTATAAAGAAACAAACAACTGCAAATACAGCCCTTCTGTCTTGTGTTCTGAAGTTCAGATGGAAGGATCCTGCTGACAAGAAACACGTTTTCTGTCTGTTACCGGTATTACAGTATCATCTGGAAATCCCAACCACTTTCAGTCTAAACTGGAACAAACACATGGCAAATGACACTGCATACTGTGAAGAGCTTACTGGCTCAAAAAGGATGGAAAAAGAAATACACCATTTTTCAGTAGCATAAAGTGATTAAATCAATTGGCTTAATTATGAAACCCAAGATGGCTAGCAAAAAAAAAAAAAAAAAAAAAGAGACTTAAAGCTGATCTCCAGAGGTCTTCAACAGAAGCTGGTGTGTTCGTGTGTTCGTCCACACAGATTCTTTAGTCACTGGTATTTAGAGTCCTATGATTATTTCCACTACTGTGTTGAAGTTAACTTTTTTTGAGTAAGAACAGTGAATCAATTACAGTGTCTCAAAAATGATCCTTCCTTCTGCTGGTACTGCACATTGCTGAGGCTCAGATGTTGAGTGCTTAGAAATAAAGGTCTCCAGACTTCTCATTCCTGATTCAGTAATTACAGCTTAGAGAGGTTGGAAAAACCATTACATAGACTTTAAGGACCTTATGATGGCAAAAAAAAAGTAATTTTATTTTAAAAAACTAGAAGATAGTAATAGCTGCTGCTTTGATTTGCCAATTTATTCCAGCTATCTGAAGCAGGAATTTAATCTTTAACTTACATCAATCCCTCCTAGATACAAGAAAATTAAACTGAAACAAGCAGACAAATTAAAAAGACACACTAAATTCACTACAGCAGCTGATGAGACCATCACCAAACAGAAGATAATGAAGAAATATATCTTACAAAAATATCCATCATCCTGAAATTACTCTGTGAAAGAAAAGAAACATGGGTGGTTTTCTGAGGCATTTATTTCTAATTTCAATATGATTAAACAGAAAGAAAAAGAAGTATTTTCCTTCTCCTTGCCAATAAAAGTGATTATTCAAAAGGAAGAGAAAAACTAGACTTTGCAAGGGCATACTTCAGGCAATGCAGACGTTTAACACCTCTAGTACTTTAAGATACTGCCTCATTCAGTATCTGCCATTCTCACACGTGCACCGCAATATTCCCCACATCCTAATTCCTCCCTGAAAACCTGTTTTACCTCCAGTACTTTGTATAGATTATTTTAAACCTCTGCTCTGAAATCAACCCCTTCTCTCTTGGTTATTCGTGTATGTGTAGGTATTCCTTTGATTTCTTTCCAATCTCAATATTTCGACATGCCCAAAAGTCTATATAATGTATATCCTTGTTTAAAGAAGTGTATGACTGGTGTGAGCCCACTAACAGAGGATAAACATGATTTTTTTAACCTGTTTTTTTGAATTATTATTAATTATATGGGAATTCTTTGTCTCTGTGAGCATTACCCAGACTTCTCCTTCCTACACTGTAATTCAGAATATTAATCATTGCCTTTATTAACCTACATTTTGCTGACCTGAATCTTTTTCTTTTTTCTTTTTCTTCTTTCTCTTTTTTCTCTTTTCTTGTTTCTTTTCTTTTTTTCTCTTTTTTTCTTCTTTTCTTCTCTTTATTGGTTTTGTTCTGTCAAGCTTCTTTCTGCCCCTCTGTGGTTTTGTACTTTCAGTGGTATCTGAAACCAACCTTTGTACCACATGCAAATTTAATGAACATGCTGACTGCCACCTTCTTCCAGATCATTAATGATGATGTTAATCCAGGCCAAACTTAAAATCTCCCCTGTGATACTCCATTAGACACCTCTCCACAGTTTAACATACCTGGCCAAATTTACTCTTGTTGTAAGCAAAGGATATTTTCAATGAACCTTAAAAACTTGCACCAGTGAATGCAAGTAATTACTCAGGCCTGTTACCTTTTATCCTTAGCTACTGTTTGTAGGCATCTACTCAGGTCACAATGGCGTGAATATGTGTAAAGCCAGTTGTAATTAATTTTACCACTAAGACTTCACACAGCAGTATCCAACATACCACTAAATTAAGTGCACTACTGTTGCTGCCATCAATCTCACTAAAAAACTCCCTGCCTGGAAAGTGCCCTAGCCAGTGGCCTGCAAGCTGCTCACTGTTAGAGAGGGATGAGAATGAAGGTATTCTCCACCCTTTTTTCTCAAGTTTTTCCAGTTTGTACAAAGAATATATAATATAGATTGAGCCCAAAGAAGTGAAGAGTGAACATGATCCTGAAGTCTAATGAACAAGAAGCTCATCTGAGGGGCAAGAGCACTTTTTACTTTGTACATATTGCTCAAACATCCATTTGATGTACAATACAGCCATGCCTGTGAGTTTGGAAGCACCTTCAAATTTTCAGTCTTTCGAAGTATTTATGCGATTCATAGTATTTCTCCTCACTTCTGCCCATGTACTGCTTTTCACTTTGCTTCTTCTCTAAGAGATGTCCCTAGGCCAAATACCAAAGACCAGTAGTGTCCAGGGAATAAAGCACATTAAAATAGTCCTCTTTTCTTTTTTCCTTTTCCTTCCTTCAACAAAAGGATTTTGTCCTTTCCCCACATGGCAATGCACAAAGCTTGGCAGGGGCAGTAAGTGGATCTTTCACAGAAACAAAGGGTAGCTTTTTTCATGTTGTTAGTAACGAGGGAGAACAGTTACTCAAAACAAAATGAAACACAGAATAGATTTGCAGGTAGAAGAACGAGATGCAATTCTGAGCAGTCACAGTATCTCAGTTTCGATTAAAAGAGGTGAAGTTCTAAAGTGCAGAGAGTTTCACCTAACCACCAATTAAACAGTTCTGCCTGAGGGACAAGGAAGATGAGGAACGAAATGTAAAACATTGCCCATGTCCCTGGTTACACAGAGACATTCATTTCTTTTATGATGAAAGGGTATCTATCTTGGTGCAAAGCCACTGTCCAGCCCACTTCTAATAATTTTGTGGCTTTTTTTGCTAAATACAAGAAGGAATCTATTTTAATTTTTTTTTTTTGGGGGGGGAGCGAATCGGTGAAAAAAGAAAGAAAGAAAAGAAGATATTTCTTATATTCTTTCACAAAGTCTCTAAGTTTTCTGTATACATCATGGGAATTGCATGTCTTTTTGAACATTTTCCAACCTGTATAACTAAAGAAAGTTTTAAGTGCCAAGAAAAGTAAATTCTTTTTATTGACCCAGTTCCCAAAGAATTTCACACATAGGTTCACTCCTCTAGGTCTTTGATTTCCATCATGTCAGTTATTGGACTGGTTGTTGGTAGCACAGCAATCCTTAGTACACCCCATCAGATCCGCAGCCAACTGCTTGGAGACAATACAGAGATATAGATTCCTCTTTAGTTGACTTTTCTCTCTTATTTCTAGTATTTTTAAGAATTGTCCTCTGTGTTAATGACTGCAGGATTGGTCCCTAAATGCCTAGCCTTGTGTTTCCCAGTCACATTAACTGCCAATTAGTGGCAACATTTCTGTTGATGGACACGTACATACTGTGAGAACGAGAGCACTAATTAATTTCAGATAGGTCACTCCTGGCTGTCAATTTTTCTTTGAACTCTAGGTGTGTTCACATAATTCTTCCTTCAAATTAAATTGGTTGGAAGCTATTCAGTCTCGAATATAAAACTGGACAGTACAGTTAAAACTGCTGTAGTTAAATCTCAACAAATATTGACTTTTCTGTGTGTAGATGGGTCCAGTTGTGAGGTGGGATCCCCTTTTTTGTTGTTCATCTACTCTGCAAGTCATTGCTTAGGGATGAAACTATCCAAGTCCGTTTGCGGTTCCTTTCATTTCTGCAGGCTGCTGCAGCATTTGAACTGCAAAGACTTCAGGGCTTAAATCAAAAGGTGTAGTGAGAAGGGAAAAGGCTTTAATTCCTAGTTTAATAGGTTCTATACGAATATTTCTGCTAGTATTGGGCTTTGAAAGGCTAAACAAAACCCTAACATTTAAGCCCCTTTTACAGTTACTGCACTTACGCTTAATACAAGTGAAAGAATTAATATGCCAGACCTCAGAGACCCCATAATACTTTTAAATAGCCTAAAATGTAACCAGTCATCTTTCACTGATGAATTTTAAAAGCTGTTTCAAGAGGAGACACCAGTAGTTCCAGTAGAGCTCTTGCTGTTAGTACATTTTTAGATGTGTTTCTCCAATGTGAAATTATCACTCTCTGGTTAAATTCTAAATCAGGCCTTTTGGGTCTTGTAGTTTTTTTCTTCCAGTGAAACATTAAAGTCTTTTTTAGAACAGCAGAGTTGAACCAGTCTTTCAAACTTTCCCAGTAATCTATTCTAAGGTCATTTCCACCCTTTCCATCTCTAAACCAGGATAGCAGTAAAGATCATGGAAGAATCTTAGCAAAAAAATAAAGCAAAATAAAGAGAAATAAAGCAAAACAAAACAAAATAAAAACAACAAAAATTTTAAAGTCTATAGTTTTGTAAAATAGTTTTAATTGATTGGTTTTGCCTTGGTGTTTTGCAATCTGGAAAACATACTTAATGCCCAAAAAGGCTTTGCAGAATACAATTACGAATTTACTTTCAGAAAGCAAAGTGACAGTATCAGCAGCCGTAGAAGTTAAAACAATAACCACAATAAAATGCAATTAAAAATGTTATCTCTAGTTGACAATTTCTTGGACAGCCTAACTTTTTCCTTCCAGCTACTTCACTACATAAAGTGACTTCTTTCTGGAAAAAAAATATCCTATTAGATGTCTGACAAGTAACATCGTACTTAAATACTCCCTAGAATGAAAGAATAAAATCTCGTGATTGTAAGTCAAAGGACAGGACCGTGAAATCCCAATTCAATATAATACTTAAGATTGTTTTAAATTATTTTGAATCATGATAATCCATTGCAATTCTACTTTTATATTTGATAGAAGATAAGGAAATGTCCTTTATAGGATAAGGAAATGTCCTTTATTTCCTCTCCAGTGAACACCACTTTGCCACTTCAGAGTTCTGAGTGACACCATCATGACCAGGGTGGTCCCAAACCTTGACCAAGATGTTTCCCAGTGGAAAAAAAAAAAAAAAAAAAAAACCAACATTAGTGATAAAAACTGATTTGCTTTAAGTGTTGATTTTGTCCTATTGTAATCAACCATCACTAAAATTGTTAATAGTATGATGTTAACTGGGTGATTTGGGGGGTTTCTGAGTGAATAGATAATAAAGTCCCCTTATAATGAAAAAGAGTTATCAAGAAATGACCAGCAAAGCAGGTAAATTTTACCTATGCCAACTAGTAATTAGTATTTTCTATTCTTCTGCTCTATGCTTAGGATCTGATAACTAAAAATAATTCTGCAGATACAAGAGATAAGGATGATCATCTGCCTGTAAAGTATGCTAAATCTGAATAATCTGCTAAATTATATTGGATTTTTCATTATTGGATTATTACACATTACTCCAAAGAGCTTATCCCCTCCCTGCAGTCCTGTTCCCCATCAGTGCTCACCTGCAGTACCGTTCAGTCCTTAACTTGCTGCTAACTGCCTTTTCCCTTTTTATGGCTTATACCAGATCACTGAACTTTTCTTGATTTCTCTAATATTCTCATGCAGAGATCCAAATGACTAAACTACACCATAAGATAAAAATATTTTTTCTTTCACTTACTGATATCTATGAGTAGTTAAATCCTTGCTTTTGTGGACAAAATTCTGTCATTCCTACCTGCTATATATACCTGATATATATATAGATATATATAGATATATATGCTACACACCATTCCTACCTGCTATATATTCTGTCTTACCTCATGACTACACTATTTGACAACGCAACAGAATCATAAAATGCATTTAAATAAATTTATAGTCTTGTTTTATTAAATTTAATACAGAGCACACAAAAGAGTGACAGTATATAAAAGATGCTTCATTACACAGAATAAGGAAAATCAGATAGAGAAAATGGTAAGACAACTTCTGCTAAAAGTACTGCTTACACTATTATCTCCATCAGTTTCTGAATTCCTGCTTTAAATTAAATTACTTTATGATTTTAATAACTTTCCTTACAAAATTATTCTGCAGCAGAATAGTCTTACAATGACTTTTTTAAAATCAGTGTTAAGTCACTCACCATTTAGTCTTATTCCTTAACTCCTGCCATTGCAGGAACAAGCTATGCAAAACCTTTCTGTGAAATGGCCTTTCTTTGTATCTGATTACCCATCCTCTGCAGCAAAGGTGCCAAGAGCACTTAATGATCTTCCTTCTCCTGAGCCCTTAGAGAAGAATGGAGCAGCAAGGTGGAAAAGCAACACAAAGGAACGTGACAGAGACTTTTCTATCCCACCAGGTGATAGGAAATGCCCCACACAAAGAGATACCAACCTGAGATATAACTTTCCCCATTGCCCTGTATTCCCATAAGCATATTTCTGCTGTGATTGTGGGAAGTAACTGGCAAGAAGCCACCACAGTCATTCAAAATCAGCAAGGATCTGAGAAGGATACTAAGGGATGATTTCACTCCCGTTTACTCACTTAGAATGGGTGAGTAAGGACAAATGAGGCCCAAAGGAATATGAAAAGTGGCAATTTATGAGGCACAAAGTGAGAGGGGTTTCCGTGTCACACTAGAATCCAGCGTTCACATGGTTCAGAAGTTATTTTGTGTCACTACATTTGGTGTCTCATTTCTGCAGTTACAACTGAGAAAATATGCAACTGAACTACAGAACATGCTAGGTTCCCAGCAAGGTTTGGCACTGCACATAAGACAGCACACTGGCACCGAGCCGACAGCAGACTATGTTTAACAACTAATGATATACTTTACCATAGCCTTGACACTAAAAACACATACCTAGTGCCAGTCATTCTGTTGCCATTCAAATTCATGTAATTCTCGGGATGGTTTCCATCCATGCTGGCAGCCCAACTGTAATGAACAAGGAGGCTGCATTTTGTAGATAAATAAAAGCAAATGTGAGATGCACCTAACTGGATTTGACAGATTGTAGGAATAATTTAAAAATATAAGAGTACTACACATAAATGTTGGCATTATCCATAACGAGGGCAAGAATTCATGAATTATATGCTACTTGTTAGACCAGAAAAACAGGAGAAAGTACCATAGATGTTCGAGTCCTTCAATTTACGCAGCAGTCCTCATGCTTAGTATTCACCTAGTGCCTTTTCATTTGTAAAGCCCTAAGCTGTCTACACAAAAAAATGATTCTGAGCATGAATCACAGGGCAAGGAGTCAGCTTGTTTCTTCTCACATGGAAAAGCAGCAGAGAAGTAGGAGGAGAGATGACAAAAGATGTTGTAGGCCATACCCCAAAGTGTGAAAGAGCAATGCAATTCATGTTGCCGGGGTTCTTCCTGGGGACTCCTAGCACTGCATCCTATTAAGCAGCACTAAGCATCCTTCCTAACATCCACTACTAGTCATCTCCTTGTTATTGGCATGGTTCTGCAAATAAATATATCCAAAAAGGCAATGTCTGGAAAGGATGAACAATCTCATGAACAGATAAAAACTAGAAGGCCTTTTTTAACATCTGTAATTTTACTAGTTTCCTTACTAGCAAGTATGCCGTATTTAAAGGATTATTAGTTTGGAAAACATACTTCATTTATACAGCTCAGTAACAAAACCAGAAGGGTACTCGAATAGAAAAAATGGTGAATATTCTACAAAGATACGAATTTTTGTTCAAAAAACTAAACACCTTTAGCAACAGTCCCAAAATTACCAGTCAGTTCTTAGAACATCCTATTGGTTTTCCTTTAGCTTTTTTTTCCTTCCTTTTTAACTTGTACCTTTTCCTTCTGTAACAACTTATCTTTTATCAATATTACACTACAAACAATGACTATCTTTCTGTATAGTGCATTGTAAAAGTATGGAAGTGCAGGTTGATGCTATTATTTGAAAAAGAAACAATCAAAACCTCCAGCAGTGAAATCCACCATTTCAAAAGTCTATCCTGAATCTGATTTATTTATTGCAGTCCGTATATTGAGGTTGTCTTCTTTGATGATTAAGGAAAACAGGATATCACTAACAAAGAAAAATCATGCAGAAAAAAAACCAGTTGTTTAAGTACCATAAAGTACGACATATTAAGAACATAGATGCACAATCTGGGGGAAAAAATATCAAGAAAGATGCAAAATCAATATTCTGTCTATCAAAAAAGGCGCAAAATCAACATCATGCCTACTTGTAACCTGGCCCAATAACTTTACAAATAGAAATAATACTATTACATTAATATTACTAAAACACAGTAACAAAATGATATGCCAAGTTAAAACTTGGAATATTATTATGCAAATTGCCTGCAGAAATAATAATTAAGGAAGGCAAACATATATAACAAAACTGTATTAAGCTATATCGAAGCCACACAGTTGCAAAAACATCCAAGTAATATGGCAGAATTGACCCTAAGGAGGAAACTTTATCATTCTTAAAGAAAAGTAGAAAAATTGATGCATTAGGCTTATACATGAGAACTGTGGAGGTATTAAATACCGTGGAGATATTCAACATGGAGATATTAAATACTTTGAACAGAATGACCTCAAAAGATGACTGTGGTATTGAGCTGGTGTTAATACTGGGTAACATGTAAATAAAAGAGGCTCTAATTGGTATTTTTAGTATTGCATTTTAAAGTGGTTATTCACAGAACCTCTGTTTCAAGGATATTCAAATGTGATGATAGACTTTGGGCAGGCATGAGGTTGTCAGTGGGGCTTCTCAGCTCTGTTTGAAAATCAGGTTGATTTAAAACTGTTGCATGTGGGACACCCAAAACCCATAAACACTCCAAAGCACAAGCCTTTGTTGTAAATGTTGATTAGCTAGAAATAGTAACATCTTGTGAATATGCATTGAACATCTCACTGATGAAAACAGACCAGTACACCGTCTGAGCAGGAAGTGACCTTTTTGGAGTTTCATATGGCAATTATCATTAATATAGACTAAACCATTAATTACCATGGAAGCATTCACTATAAACTGTGAGCAAGCAAGTGAAGACAATCAGAAACTACTTTACGTGTTCCTACTAAGCTTGAATTGAAACAGTTTATATTAATGGGATGAGGCATCTGTATTCTTAGTGTACAAAATACTACTACCTCATAGCTAGCATGGGCTTAAAACGTGTTGGGGTTTCTTCCTGTACATTCATGTAGTTCTGCAAATATAACAACAAAAGCGCATCTGAAATAGGTAGAGGATAGAAATGAAATAGAGGGGTTTAGGTTGTATCAATCATGGCTCAATGAGAAATTTAAAAAATGATGAAAAACTAAGAGTGGGGCTCTTTACCTTCTGGTCAGCATACACATTTAAAGAGAAATGAAGGAAACCTGGATTACAAGCACTGAAGCAATGCACTGACTTAATGCATCTTCAAGATGATATCATGCACGCTCCATTGTCATGCTGGCTCCAAACCTGAGCTAGCCGGTGTACTGCTTACTTCTTTCCACAGGGGATGGCTTGCTGTTATTTGCCAGGATAACCAAACTGAATACGTGACATCCCAATAGGAGAGAGTACCTTTGTTAAAAGACCCCAGCGCCTCCATATGCCATTTCATAAGCATATTTGTGTTGACTATTGTATTAATGACCCATCTTTTATTAGGCTTAGAGCATGAAAATGAACTTAAAAAATTAAGATATATGGAAAACTATTTACTACAGAAATCAGGAGAAAAATGTTCATCCTTGGTCCTTTTCCATGCCTTCACCATACACCCAAATCCAGGAAATCTATGATTAATGCCACAAGTACCTCTAATAGTATGTAGGTACTGCTAGTTTTGCTAATTCAGATGACCTGACTTCACCAGTGATCACAGCAAACAATCGTGATTGCTCACACTCTAAAGACCAAGCTTTGAAAGGTGCCCAAACTGCACCTGAAAATAAAAAAGAAGCCAGCATTAAGGAGACTGTTTCAATGGCATGGATGTGATTTTCTCAGAATACCTTCAGATAAGTAAGTTTTATAATGACATAAATAGCTGGGCAGTTAGGAGGTTTAACTTTCTTTAACTTGAATCTCATTTATTAGAGGGGTAGATCTTATCTACTTAGAGATACATCCTTAGTATCACAGCAGGATATAAATAAAGGCTCCCTGCATTATTTTTAGACAGATTCCTTGTAATATTAGCAGAATACTGTATGTCTTATTGCTATTAAATGAGCTCCCACTGATTTCAAATTTCATTAGGCTCATAAACTCTTCCAGTTGGCAGAGAAATTACATTTTCTGGTTTCCGAAGCTGCATAATGAGTCATGACCTGCCCCTTCCCTTTGTCTCCTCAGAATACCCTGCTGCTGGTTAATCTTCCCCCGCCCCGTAAGTTTGATTTCCCCCCAACACTCACATGGGTATTTGCACACACAGAGGTAATATTGCAGAGCATTCAATTTTTTGTTCCAGTGTTCAGGACGCTTTATCTAGGTTTCCCTGCAGTCATTATGAGCAAAAGCAGCAGAGGAAAAGGCAGTTTCATATCTTGTCTCCTGTTTTTGATTAATCTGCAAGCTGCATCTTTTAATGACTCCTCATAAATAATTCAATTTCTAATTATGCTATAAGCCCCCTAACCTGGAGAAGAATAAAGGAAGGTAGAGGAAAAGTGCGTATGTTGGATCAAGCAATGCTTGCAGCAACTGAATGACTCTCACTGAACTATTCTGCCTGTGCGAGATGCACCTACTTCCAAAACCTTGAAGCGTTTCTCTATAAACACAACAGGATTACATACAAAGTTAGAGCTGAAGACAATAATTCTGGAATCTGTTTCTTTTCTACTCACTTTCCCCGTTCCAGAGGTACACACCTGAGCAAGACGTGCTCTTGCTCTGCATGACTTGACCATGATGACCCCTCCTTTGCTGATGATTTGCTCTTGCATATTGGCCTGCCCACAATGGAGCAGAGTCAACAAGCCATATGAGAACTTCTACTTTTGATTCTTGCTCCTTATTTCTCTTCTTTGAACTCCTCGCTAAGGTCTTGGAAATCCAATATTGGCTACTCTGTTTTCCCCTGTGACTCACTGCCTGAAGAGATGAGACAGAACCGCCCTTCTGCCCTCCTCCAGAGAGCGCTCATGTTCCCCTACACGCAGATAAGCCTGGACTTCAGAAGGAAACCATTAGTTCTCATCACATGAATGACACCTGGTTTCTACCCGCACAGAAGTTCTGCAGCTCGCTTTGCACCCAGGTCTCACTTTTCTACTGCAGAGAACATTGCTGCCAAATCAAACACAAGCTACAGACACATTTTTCCCTTTTTTGCTTTTATCAAAATGCATCTGACATACCAAAAGCTGGTCAAGGTACAAGTGACAGCACACAGACAGCTGAATGATCTCCTCCTACCTGCAACTATTTTTTAATTGCAAGAAGGTCTCTCATTACGCAGCAGAGCATCTGCTCATTAGCACTACAGCACTATTTCTCCTACTGACACTTCCTACCCTTCCTCCTCTCCAATCTTTAACAACTATTCCTAAAGCACTTGCAAATTGCAAACTCTCTGCGACCTGTGGGGTTGGATTTATAACGTGCATATTAATGCATTTCTTTCTAAAAGTTCCTTAAAAAAAAAAAATAACGAGCAATCCAAGCTCACTGTGGCTTTTGCCCAAAATCCCAGGGATTTATTTTGAACTGCAGCTACTTGGTTTGTCTTGATTCCTCACTGAAACAGTATTACATGTTGATACCGTATACAGAGCTTGTGGGCTTCCACATTTCTAATTTTAGAATTCAGGCTACAGAATTCAGCCCACACTGCTACACAGGCCAAAGCTCATTGTGTCAAAGCTGCATCAATGGCATTTTATGGAAGATAATGATAAATTGCTACAATTCTGTGGGTGATCAAAAGGGTAGGAGAATTGCCTGCGTTACTGAATGAAGTTCGTTTGATTTAAGAAGTTCATCTGAGACCACGCATTGTGACTTCTCTTGTTTTACATCCAAATACTGCACTAGTCTGTAAAAGTCAGGAAAATGTACTGGTAGATCATCTTTAGTATTGCTGAATCTTGTGATGTAGATGTTGACAAGGATCATTTCCAAATGCTTTGATGTAGGCATATACTTCAACCTACCCTGGGGCCAGGCCTAAATGCATGTTGCCATTTCAACATCTGTAGACTCTTAGGTCTGTGGGAAGGGAATGGGAGACACAAGCTAAAAGGCACTCATGTCATATGGCTGTACCCGGCTCGATGGAATGTTGAATGCACTGATCTTCACCAAACCCGTGCAAAGTAACACACAAAAGTATCTCCTTTTCAGAGATCAACTAATGCAGAATTAAAATTTCCATATCTATTTGGCATGGCTTGTCCAAGGAACTTCCTGAAGACTAGAAAGTCAGCCTGGGATCAGGTCACCTTCAAATCACATCCCTCTGGGATTTCTATGCAGCAACATTACTGATACATCCCATAACACTAGGAGAAGGACTCCAGTACAGCTCAGTGTACTTGAGTCACATGTGCACCATACTGGCCATCCTAGCACCCCACTATGAACACTTCCAAAAATAAGGAACATGAAGGACAGTATATGTTTTAAGACTTCATTTGTCTACACTTACAGGATAGTTATAATGAATCAGGCAGGGTATAGGTGAGGTATCTAACTTCACCTGCTTAAATATTAGGTGTCTTGTTTGAACTGATTATCCACGTTCCCTCTACAGGAAGAGAGCGCACTTCCAGATATTCCCTGGAAATACATTTGTCTTTTAAATGTTTGAAGAGGAAGGGAGATGTGACTAATTTAGACAACCATCTACTTAGACAACTTTAAGTCAGACAAACCTGCAAATCATTATATTGAAACCACACAGGAAATCTGCAGCAAAGCAAAATCATCAATCAACATTCCCCATGACTGGGGCTAAAGCTCTAAATATTAGGCCATTGTTCCATTTGCACACACAGGTCCCCATCCAACAAAAGTTCATGTATGGTATGTGCTTCAGGGTTTTTTTTACATTACTCTATTTTCACATTGAATTCATTAGGACTGTTCTTGAGCATAAAATTTGCATAAAGCACACTTGGTTCTTTCCAAGCGCAGGGCCCAAGTGAAAGCCAACAGAAAAAAGAGTTTTAAAATAATAAATATTTATTTTATCATTCCTTAGACTGTGTTAAAGCAGATCACAGTTATAAATTCCATCTGCATCAGATGGTTCCTCCTGGGCTAGGTTCTTCACAGAGACATGCACTAACTACGCCAAAGCATTTAGTGGCTGCATTCTTGAATAACTAAATGAGTGCATTCCCACACCCTCAATTAGTGTTTTAGCTGTTTTGTGCACTGGCGAGGCCCCAAATCCATGAATATATGTGATGCAGAGTTTGTACAAATATCACATCATCTTAAGACTTGGCAAAATCTCTTCCCTTACAAATAAAACTTTCTTAATTTTAAATTTCAGGCAGAACTGAATGACATTGGAGGCAGTTTGGTTTTCTGATATTGTTCTTTTATTGTATAGTATCTTCTACCCAAGATTGCTTTTATCAGAAACATGGGGACCTATTCTGAATAGTGAAGTAACTGTTATGTTGTGTATAAACTTCAAATCTTCAGTCCCTCAATTTCTCTGGACTAAAACAACCCACTCCCCTTCAAAAACACCCCCATAAAACCAATGAAAACAAAACTACAAAAACCCACCTAAAACCCCCAACTTTTGCAGGAGAACAGATTATTTATTTTAATGTAAATGTGTAGATTTGCTCTGTCAGAATAATTAACTTATTTTCTTTAAGAAATGTCCATCAGATGACAAACTCTCTGAGGTACTGTGAGCTGGTTCAGTCTATCAGTTCTGGAAGTTCATCACAAACATCAATCCTTTATTGCTGTGTAAGTAAATACAAACTTTGCACTCTGGAAGCCCCTGGTACAAAGTTTAATGGTTAAACCAGAACATAATACCAGGTGGCTGGAAGATTATGCTTCCTGAACAAGTTCCTCTCATCTCATGACTTAAAATATGAGAAGGCTGAAGACTGACATATAGTTTAAAATTGTATAAAGAGAATACTGTGAACTCCTGCATGTCTTCCTTTGTGTATGCGAACTTTCATAGCAGGCCTCAGATTTGGCATTTGAATTTGATTTTCCACATGGGTCTAGATTACCCAGGGCTGAAATCTCACCATCTGTTCAGAAAACACCAGCTTTAAATGGCAAAAGCTTTACTTGTATTACTTTTCAGATGGTGTGGGAGAGGGCAGTATCCTGTAGGAATGTATCTAAATCAAGTCCTCTCTCTCCCCAAAAAATCCCATTCACTTTTGAAGCTAAGGTGAAACCAAAACCATAAAGACAGATCAAGACCTTGTTTACACAGTCACAATAAGGAAACCTGGCTCCAGGTATCTCTTAAACTACATTATGCTTAACTTCCATCTACAGAGAATTAAAGTAGGCATGGTCAATGTGGCATTATTATTAATATCATTGTTGTTGTTATTTATTTTGGGAGCCTTGTAAGGCAATAATCCTTATAAAATGTGAGCCTGGCAAAGAGCATATTCCTCCTACTAGTGAGAACAAGTCTTCCTGGTGATAATCTCCTCAACCTCCCAGCACTGAGTATGTACCCGC
Organism: Nestor notabilis; assembly: GCF_000696875.1. Lineage (NCBI taxonomy): Eukaryota > Metazoa > Chordata > Aves > Psittaciformes > Psittacidae > Nestor > Nestor notabilis. Next base: position 82,919 of record NW_009933999.1, on the reverse strand, counting down.
TGCAGAGGCACATTGAGAACCACAGCAAGCCCAGAAATCACCTGCCACAAAACCACTTGGCTACTGTGAAAGCTCTGCATCGAGGTTTCCCAGCTTCAGAAGAGCTAAAGGGTAAAATTATAAATAAGACCTTATCTTGTGTTCAGTTCAATTTCTGCACACATTTTAAAAGAACATTTACCTGGAATGTTTGCCTTAAAAAATGTATTTAAAAAAATGCATTTTGCTAATAAACACATTGAAAAATGGAAGATAGAATACATGAAAAAGAGAGAAAGGAGATCTAAGCAGCTGAATTTAAAACTGTTGTAACAACTTTTTAATATAAAATAAATATAAAACAAAAACATTTTCAAAACATCTCTAAGTGGTTAGTTTTCTTGGCCCTTCTGAAAAGATAGCAGCCACAGAAGCAGACAACACAGCCACAATGCAAACAAAAAGGTCCAAAATTTCATTCCCCATTCAATAGGGAATATTATATCTATAGTATGAGGACAATGGGTAAGAATTAATTAGATTCATGCATAAGAAGGGAGTTCTGTGACAGAAGCAGCGTAGTTTCTAAGCTACAAGCCTCACAGAGAGGGTTCATACCCACAGCCAATGTTCTTACAGGACTCACACTTCAGAGGGGTTTTGCCTCTGCAGAGACAAAGGCTCTTGCCCATGAATCGTGGAAAGTTTCAGTGCAGGTTGCAGGAATAGTCTGTGTTGACACAGAGATGTCTGAGAAATCGTGGTTAAGTCAATTCTGCGTTTAAGTGAACATGCAAACTGAACAATAATGCAAAACCTATGTGTACTAAGAAGCTATGATAGTTTCTCAGACAGGAAATAATCCCTACAATTTCCCGTGTGCCTTATACCAAGAAAACAGATGTAGAAGTGTAAACACATCTTCTAAAACAAGCAAATAAATTAATGACTCCACCTGAAATCCACAACCACATGCCCTATCTGGTGAATCTTGTGCCATCGTGTGCAGAGCCCTTCTGACAAGTTCACCAGGCATCAGCGCCCAGAAGAAGAAATAAGCTTCTTTTTCATCTGTTATCTAATTGGTGTCTAAACAGCTCAGCCTACAAACCAGAGGGCTGAAGTAAGCAGAGCTTATGGCTGCCTGCCTTCGCCTACTAGGACAGCCTTCATGTTTTCTGACATTTCAGATCTCATAAAGTGACCAGAAGCCTCATAAAACTGTCTCCTGCTTTCTGCTCTCCCACATTTTCTCAGGGCAGCGCAGTCACTTTCCTCAAAACAGCCTGTAACGTTAATTCCCCCATCAAAATCCCTTCTTCTGCTGTCTGCTGTATCAGGCGTTATCTCAAACACTGGCTGCAGCACTTTGAAGGACACAATCCTGACATACAAAGCCCTGCCCTTGCCATGATACTCACTGGAAGAGAATGTACTTGAAAGACCTGGCAAGAACAGATCCCTGAGTGAACCTGCAGAATTAAGGATCTCGGTGTATTTTAGAAAAAGGATGTAGTTTTTAGATATTTCTTCCTCATCCTTTAGCAAACACTTCACAAGACCTTATTTTCATGAACTCACATAATCCCCATTAAGGCTGTGAATGATTAATGTACATAACTCCTCAGAAAATACAGAAGTCATACAAAAAAGTGACAAGTTTGAAAATTATTTCACTATATCTATTTCCTGTAAAATATCTGTAGTAATTATATTTGAATTAACTGTAACAAGGAATGCACTTTCTTCATTTCTCATTCACTTTAATTCAATTCCAGAGGCTTTAGCTTGAATCTCATGTTTATTCTTTGTGCATAATATTGCAGCTCAGCTGGCAGCTGGGGCATATTCCACAGGATATCCTTGGCCTCTGGCTGTGAGCATCATTTGAGAAATGTTAAGGGATACCTTAAAGCTTCTGTTACGAGCTGGATTGGGACCACACCATAGTAAAGGTCTCATTAAGACTCAAAACCTGCAAGTTTTGTTCTTTACGTGTGAAATAAAATGTAAAATTTATCATTTACTGTTTGGAAGAGATGACAAATTCAATTCTGTACCCAAAGAAAAAGGGACTATTGGCTGAGTTTACAAATTAGAGTGTGTGAGATACTACAGTCTTCGTTTTGCAGCTCCTGCTGCAGCCTGGCTAACTCTCATATACCACAGGCAGAAAGGCTTTTGAGTTAGGTGCATAATAAGAGCTTCCCTCTTAACTTAATACTTAATGAGCTCATTCATTAATCATTTTTTTGTAAAGCTGAAGTAAAACCAATTCTATTTTGTTATTAAGTTCCAACGTACATATTCACAACAACACCTTGGGAATGAGCACAGGGCATTGTCTTACCTTTGCGATTTAAAACTGGGTTTGCATCCTTACATGGAACAAAATGCTTTATCAATAATTCAACTAACAAAGTCTGCTGGGTATTAACTTACAACTGAAAGAGTAAACAAGCACTGAAGCTTAGCAAAATTGATTGACAATGCATTAGCAAGAGGATCTCATTGTACTGCACTACTGTGGCTTTACTGTAGGTATGAGTTATCATTATCATCTGCAATGAGGTCCTAGAAATGTAGTGGTTCCAAAGTATACAGTTCATCTTCCCCATGGAAGGTTGTCAGTTCACAACTATGTGTAATCACAGACCAGTACTGAACTAGAATAACTCTGTTCGCATCCAGCCCTTCGTGAAAGCAACAAAAACCCCACAGAATTTGTCCTAATTTGCTCTCCAGCACGAGCAGCTTTTCAGAGCAGCAAAATCCCGTTATGCCTGAGGAATGTGGAATCCTGAATGACTCAACTTTATTAAAGGACTTAAAAAGCATTACACAAGCCACAACACAGATATCCCAGAAATAGAGTCAAGGACCAAACGATTTGTTAATTACAAGAAAAAAAGGGGGACTGTGAACAAGAAAAATGCATTTTTTTTTTATGAAAGCACACAAGAGAGGTTCTGCAGTCTAAAAGGTAGGTACTGAAATCAAAAGTGGAGAGTTATTTGAATGCAGGATAGAGCAGTTATTACTAATCTAGCCTGCTTTTGCAGGGACAGGAAAAGAAGGCAGGGTCTTTTTTTTGCCAGCGTTGCTCTTTGGCTCAGTGGTATAACCAAGAACTATTAGTGAATGACCACGCATGAAGGAGGCCTTGATTTTCATATTAGCAGTTAGAAGACAAGATTTAGGACTCTGTTTCCTGTTTCTCCCAACTTCTCCTCAAAACTTCTTAGGACTTTACTCACTTTTTCCATGGGGATTTTTAACTTTTTCCTTCCCAAAATTCAAAACAGCAGAGTGAAGAAGCAGGGTTGTATTGTACTGCTGGGTAGGAAAGAGAGAGACTGCCAGGCTGAAAGGCAGTAATCAATGACTTGCTATCTAATTGGTGGCTGGTAACAAGCAGAGCACTTGAGGGGTCAATAGTGAGGCCAGTGTTGTTCAATATCTTCACCGACAACCTGGATGATGAGACAGAGTACATCCTCAGCACATTTAAAGGTGACACTAAATTAGGCAGAGTGACTGACAATGCTGAATGCCAAAACTTCAACCCAAAGAGACCCCGAGAATCTTGAGAATTAAATCAAAAGAGATACCATCTGGATCAACAAGGAGAGGGTCAAAGGTCTGCACCTGGGATGGGATAATCCTATGCAGCAGTACCACATAGGAACTCACCAGCTACGAACACCCTACAGAAAACAACTGGGGGCAGAGGAGACACCAAAAATGGGACAACACTTGGATCTCATTGCAAAGAAGGCAGACTGCCTATCAGCTGCACCAGGAGCAAGGGACCAGCAGATCAAATGAAGTTTTTATTCTCCTCTGCTCAGCCATGGTAGGGCTGCATCTGAAGTAATGCCCACCTGCCTCTTTTGAGTTCAACAGGGGACGTTGAGAAATAAGGGTTCAAAAGAGGACAGTCACAGGCCCAGAGCATTCAAGTTACACATTAGGAGAAAGATGCTTACTTAGAAAGCAGTGAAGCTCTGAATCAGGTCACTCTAAGAAGCTATTCATCCTCCACCCTTGGACGTTTTCAGTTCTTGGCTAGGTAATGCTGTGGCTGACCTGGTTGTAGTGTTGCCAACAGTCCCACTTTGAGCAGGAGCCTGGAATGGATGAACTCCAGAGATCCTTTCTTACTAACATTTCTGTGATTTGATAGGCAATGCAACATAGATGTGCTTGGCATATGGCAGAAATATTTAATTATACATTATTCAGCCTTAGGAAGAAGAGCCAATGAGGTCTGTATTTCACAGCAGTATTCAGAGAAACATGTAAGGTTCTCATTCTTGAACTGCCACCAGGGAGAGAATCGAAGGAAAAAGTAGGGCTGAAGGGGCAAACATACGAAGGGAGAAAAGATTCAGATTGAGTGGATAAAAAGGATGGAAAACTCTAAGTCGAAAATTAGGGGAACAGAAGAGAGGAAAAAAGGTGAAAGATAAGAGAAGCCAGACGGAAGATTTGGAACTGCTGATGGAGGCAGATGGAGTGAAACCTCTGGAGGTTCCTCCTTATTATAAGGTCTCAGGCTAGGATAAGCAGCATAAAAGAGAAAGACAGGACTTCCTATGCTGGGAAGCAGGAATATAATGAGGAGGCAGGTTAAGGTAGAGAGAAAAAAAAAAAATAAGGCCAAGCAGAGCAGAAAGGTAAGTGGCAATTACATTTGGTGGTAATTAGGCAAAAGGCTTTCTACCTAAACCAGCACATTTCCCTCCAGAGCCCTTAAGAAGAGTTCAGGATTCCCAAGTTTCACCAATCTGCTGTGAGCAAGTATTTGTGTCAAGTAAAACAGCTAACTTGGAGAGTGTCAATGATGATTTCCAGAGCAGCAACTAGTTTAAGAGCTTGCCCAGCATAAAGAGAAACTTTGTATGACAAGACACAGATGGAACCTGATGCTTACAGACAGGATGTGTTTGTTCATGCTATGTGCTACCGTGGTCATGATCGATGAAATAATTGCTTTCAAAAAAGCTCAAGACAGACAAAAAAAAACCCAGAAGAAACCAACACAGAGTTAATGTGTCAAAACCTGACAGTGAAAAACAATCATTTTGCCAGTAACATAAATCACAGAATCATAGAATGGTTTGGGTTGGAAAGGACCTTAAGATCATCTAGTTCCAACCCTCTGCCATGGGCAGGGACACCTCGCACTAAACCATGTCTCCCAAGGCTCTGTCCAACCTGGCCTTGAACATGGCCAGGGTTGGAGCATTCACAACTTCCTTGGGCAAATCAACAGACACTGAGGTAGAATCACTTAGGAGCTAGTGCTGGCTGCTAGATTACTTCTTCCTAAACTCCTAACTGATCAGTCAGAATTTCTAAATAAGTTAATCAAAGAGAAAGAAAGAATTTATTTTGACTATTAAAATCAGGCCTGCAGGAATGGCCGCAGGTTCTAATCTTTCCCACAGAATGCTTTGCATACGAGACAGCCCAATTTAACTTAGCAATAAACATTTCAGAGTGCATGATCTAGCTAAAAGTATGTATAGGACTGATTTTCTTTTTTAATTCTAAAAGAAATTTGACTTAATCAATATGGCCAAAAAGCAGCTTTTTAGTGTGATCTTACTAAATACACTTTGAGACAGAGTAAGGTTTGCAGAAATACTGCATCACTTTTTTCGTTATGGAGGCTGAAGTCACAGAGCAAGTCAACAAACTTAAACTTCACAAATTGCTTTTGACAGACAAGATTTAAGTACTGTTGAAAAATTTACCCAGAATGTCCCCAAAACTGCCTCTGCTCTTCTCAGAGAACAAGTGCTGTGTGCTAACGTGTTCTGTGCTAACGTGTTAGAAAGATCTTTGACAATATGGTGCTGGAGACCTCTTTTTCCTTTATTTTTTTTCATTCTCCTGCTGTGTTGAAATAAAACCTGTAAATTTGGCTTCTATTTTGCTTTTTGTTGGATTCCTCCAGCCTCACAGGAATTCCAATAGCAGAGGATTATGTCTGCAGCTCTGTCTTCATTGTCTTTTCTATCTCCTGTGTCCTTAAGCTGAAGTTATAGTCTAAAATCTATAGAAGCTACAAAGGAGGTAAGAGAGGCAAAGGCATCAGATGACCTCTCGTGTGTCCACTGATTTTCAATTTATTTTGATTAATTCTGACAGGCTCTCTCAGAGTGTTCCCACATTGCTTGGAGCAGGGATTTGGAGCATATTCCTCTTCCTCTTGTTCAACAACAAGCTTTGGCTAGTACCAGATTTCCAGTTCGATATTTCTTCGTTAACTCTGAATTAAGAAATGGTAAACTTTTTGCTAATTTAAGAGCTCACTTAATCTTTACATTTCCTCTCCAAACAGCACTAAGTGCACACAATCACGTATTTACACAAAAGTTTTGAAAACTTGAGGCACACATCTTGCAAAACAGCTGCTCTTGTGAGCTGCATCATGCATCCAAATGAGACTCAGGACCACACATTCCCTGTAATTTTGGCTCCAACCCAAAAGTAAAGCTACATAAACAGATCCTAATGCTGGAGGATCAGATATAAATTCAGCCAAAAATATTCTAAGGTAATTAGATGCAAGGCTCGAGTTGAGCTGATATTAGGTCTGGATCTAAAATGGCATAACTCTTTTCTCAATACAAATGCCTCATTGCCAGTTCAAACCAATTAGCACTGTCTGCCTCTAAATGCTGCCCTTTCTCTCCCCTCCTCTCCTTTCAGCATAAGCACTTCCATTATTTCAGGTTGATCTAACATCTTGTCAGTTGTAAGACCTCGCTAAACAATTTAAGGGAAGAATAGGGTAGAGACTGGTTTTACTGCCCACTCTTCTTCTCCCAATATGCCTTACTGTGTATTATTCCATAATGAACATTCTTATCATACTTCCTTCATAATAATAAGTGAGACAGGTAATATTAAAACACATAAAGAGAAGCAAAGGCTTCTGTAGCACAAACACAATTACACGGCACAAAGGCTTTTGCATCTGTTATTTTTAGATTCCCCTTTCTCGTGTCTTACCATGTTTGGTACAAAAGAACCAGAAGCAGTGGCACCAGCAGCACATTATTATCTCTTTCTGGGGTTGCTTCAGCGCAGGTTGGCAAGACAGGGAACTTTTATTATCTCACTTAGAGACTGTAAAAAGAACATCCATCTTCCACACACAAAACCCATCAGTGCTCCCTGCCTGAAGAGAGAGTCTGTGAAAATTGACAAGTTGTCGAACTAATCAGGTTGCTTGTGATTTTGCTGCCATCTGATGTATTCGCACAAAGGGAACTTCTCATCTGTCTCTCCAGAAGCAAAAAGTCTTTCACCAGCATTCATACCAGAAACGTGCAACCAACTCATCTCAGCAGCGATTCTTCTGATTCCATTTATCAGCTTCTTTTTTTGGGGTTTTGGGTTTTTTTCTGGGTTTTTTTGTTGCATGTCCCTCCTGCATTTTAACAGATTAGTTGAAAAAATGCTAATCATTGGCTCTCATATTCTCTACTTGTGTACTTGCAATTTCTGTACTGATTCATTCCTCTTCCGTATTATATTCATGTATGCTTTCTGAAAGCAAACAGAGCTTGTAAATGATTGATCAGTATTAATCTGTAGACAAATTCACAGTCCACAAGAGAATTTTGCACAGAGCTATGCACTTGCAGCTTCACAGTTTAACTTTCTGCACTTGTGGCAGCAACAGGTTTTTAACACTACTTTGCATCCTTTACTCACAAAGAGTAGGAAGTACCAAATCACAGAATCATACATAAAAAAAAAAGTTCCTCTTAAAATATGGAATATCTGCAGCTTTTTTGATTTAAGGATCCAATTTCTAAGAAGATAATAATAATACCAAAAGACCTTAATGCAACTTTGAAAATCTTAAGTCCTCTGTGAACAAACTCTAATATTCCTTACAATTTATGGGTCAAGTCAGGAAAGATCCATTAATTTCATTTGAACTTATCCTGATATTCATCAACATGAAGATTTGCCTCAGTAACCATGTACCTGCACAGTGTGATCATGTAAACAATAACAAATCAGGCTTCAACAAAGGCACATTGTTGAAGCACTCAGACACAAGCACTACACACTGTTCTAGCCACCAAGCAGACATCTCTCAATGGCAATGCCAATTAAGCAGCTATGTAAACCCAACTACCTTAATTAAACATGAGAATTTACAAAGGACTTCTAGCAAGAGACTTGTATTTCTCACAGTAGCTTTCTGAAAGACTAGTGAAGAATGTAATACTTTTGGATACTTCCCAGAATGTGTCCAAGTCAACAAATCCCCTTTTGATTGAGTTATTTGGAACACAAAGTTCCCCCCCTGCCAAAAGGAGTCGGCACAGGCTGCCTGTTTTTCAACATTTCCTTCTCAACTCTGCTGCTCTTCTGGAAAGGTTAGCACAGCCAGTCATATAAGGTAAAGCAACATTTCCCCCATCAGATTCCTATCCAGATCCATCATTCCTACATGGAGCTGTATCATTATCCCAGGAAGGGGTCCTTCTGCAGAGAACCCATGGCCTGTGTGTGCTTTTTGTGCTCTCTCAAGTGAGCCAAGTACCATCCAGCAGGATTTAACTCTGTCATTTTCTCTGAGAACCTGTAATTATCTTCCAAAGGCGACACTTCAGTCTGTTTAACTGATGAAAGGCCAAAGACTCTCAGTGCACAAAGTGACAAATCACAGACAGCTAGGGGAATACCTCGTCAGCATTGAATCACATCAAGACACAGCATTAAGGACGTTTGCACAGTACAGCAGTTTAATGCCCTTCTGTGACTCAGGCTCTGTACAAGCATTCCACTTATTTAATCAGTTCTACTTTATTCACTCCTTTAATACACAGCTAAATGTCCAGGGCAAGTCTGATAATTTTCTCATAAAGCCGTAGGAACCTTTACTGCTCTGGACCCACTGGACTGCTCTTATGATCAGCAGTGGGAACAGCAGATGAGGGATGTAGTCTATAAAGGGTGATTAATATTTATCATGATCTTCTTTATTAATAGACAATTGAAATATTAATTCCAGGAGCATACAACAGTACGTTCTCTGCTTACAATGGGAAATAAATCACATCAAATTTATAGGTCCTTCCCTTTGAAAACAAAACAAGAAATGTTTTACAGACTACTGAAATACAGCTACTTCCTGCAGCAGAAAACAGTTTGAACATTGCAGCTGCACTATGGTACACTATGACACCATTATTTAGAGTAGAACAAGTGAAGGTAGAAGATACTACTTTTCATTCAGAACTGCGGGAATTATTTGAATAGTAAGAATAGTCCAATTTCCAATTTTACTACATCAAGTTACTGAAGTGTCTTGGTCTCATTAAAATGTGCCCTGGGATCTCTAATAACTATAAGAAAAGGCTTTGGTTTTATATCTTATTTGGAAACAAACAAACAAAATCTTTTCCAGCAGTTGCCTTCTTTACTTCTTTGTTCAACTATAACTATGTGATAACATAGATGTATCTATGCCATCTAGCTGGACTTCTGTAAGGCTTTGACTCAGACCCCTACAACATCCTTCTCTCTAAACCAGCGAGACTTTTCTGGGCCTGATAACCATACTAGTCCCCATAAACCTTCAGGAGGAGTCACAATATGAAAAGAGACTTACTTGCTGGCTCATCTGTACTGTTCCTATAACCTTCCCTGTGTGTATACAAAGAAAAGCAGCAGAAACTATAGTTCCTAAATTTTGGGGCTGTAGTAGTGTCCCATTAATCTTTCTGATTTACAGTCCGTTAGTAGAGGAGAGAGTGGATAAAGGGAGAAGGAGACAAACAGGGAAGGTGAGATTCATCTGACCAGGGTAGGTATCTAAACTGGACTAAATGAATCATGCTCTAGGAAGGGCTATTTCTATCCACTGCTTGCCAAGTTTGCATAGACTTCTAGCTCACATGCAGACATCTGTATCACAGAAACAGTTTCTTTACAAGAAAGTGTGATCAAACAGTCCTATTCTCTGCATTGGCATATATATTCTAAAACCTGTACCCCAGCAAGAAGGGTTAATCAGCTAATCATAAGGAAATGACTGAAGCATAAATCTCATTATGTGGGCATTAAATAGGCATTAAAACAGGATATATAGAACACATTCATGTTCATATTCACTGAATATCCTCACTTTTCAGTGGAGTAATTTACATCTAGTTACAGAAGTTCCACTGATTTGTTAGCACAAGCAGTTCAGGCTGACGTGAAGTAATGTCTTCTTTCACAGAATTCCATAAAACCAACATTTCTGAAACCAGTTTTGTAACTACTAAAGGTAGGTTGGATATGAGTCTCACTGGAGTTTTCACTGACAACTTTAAGCGGTTTGTGTCTCCATAATATTTTTAACATAATTCTGCATTTCTGTATTTTAAATGTTCAGATTTCTCACTGCAGCTCTGAGCCAAGCCAGACCTTTTGTTTCCCTGAAATCAGAAAACAAAAAAAAGTGAATGCAAGAAATGAGCCAGAGTAATTATGTTTCCCCACAATATGGTCTCCCTTGAGGGACCAATATGCCCACTGTTATGAAATATCAAATCACAGTAACATTTATCTGTAGGAACTGAAGCCTTATAGCATCAGTCCTCACTTCAGAAATCAATAAGAGACCATTTAATATTTTATTGCTTTTTCTAGTGGTGACTTGCTCAGCTTTGAATGAGTTACTAGCTTTACTAAGTCACAAAATCCAGATAAGCCAAGACAGGAGATAAAGCAATATTTTAGTCTCTGTTACCACAGCCTTTGTATAAGCTGTAGTAGAGAGGAGTTTATCAAGGTCCTGTTAGTAGATGGCAAATGAGGCCTCCAATTCTTACCAGTTCTTACCTCTTCAAAATATGCTTCATCTTCAAATATATTTACTGAAGGAAAGAGCTTGTAAAGTGTCTGATGTCTGTTATTAAAGGGGTCAAAAACTAATAAATGTGCTAAAGGCCCACTCACTTTTAAAGTCAATGAGATTTACTGTTCTAGTCCTGCCATGCTACTTATTTTGTCTCTTTTAATGTCAGGTTTAGGTTTTGGTCTGTATTTGGAATATATTCAGTCAGATTTAGTGTTCAGTCTAATCAATTAATGGTGAACTAAATAGAAATTCCATAACCTACAGGGTGTAAAAGTGACTTTCTTCCTCATTTTCTAATCAAGAAACACTAATACAGAGAATATTTACTCTATGCCTACAGAAAACACATCATTTCCTGATCCTTCCATCCTTCACCATGAAGAGTACATCAGTCAAGTCAATCGGCATGTTATGTGCCCCCCGTCTTTCTGATGTGCAAAGCATAGTTTATCAGGGTGCCAGTTTGTCGATACCAGGTTTTCATCTGTTCACCGTTGCCATTCACACCCTCTTTTCTGCAATCTTCAGAAATCCCTTGGCTGCTAATCTGCAGGTAAACCACCACCAAGTCCTCTTCCCCTACAATAACAGAAATTGCTTTGTAGTCTGCTCTCACCCATCTCATGCCCATCTTGTTAAGATTTATGGACACAGCCCCGAGCCTTGATTTCTTTCCAAGCTCAAGATCCCAAAACTAATCATAAAATCTTTATACCTGTAATGAAAAGTTAATAAAGAATCATTTACTGATCAATTATAAAAGACAGAACACGAGGATCAAGAGGACTATGAACATGGAAAAATAACCAATTTTTACTGTGTTTTCGTCATCTTCTTTCATCTTTTTTGATTGATCTCACCTATCTCAAATCTCATCTCGCTCTCCTTGCACACCAATTAAAAGTTGCTTCTACCCGTATCCACCTCTGCTGTTTATCTCCTTCTGTAGTTTATTCTTTGCTTTCAGCCCATGTTCCTGACTTCTCTTCTGTGTCTCTTGTGTCCCTTTACAGAAGTTTGCAGACCCGCGAGACAAATTTTAATTATATTTAAATTGACATTGATATATTAAACCACTGCCGTGTAAGGATCAGGTGTTCCCGCATTCTGCCATGGGAGTCTCTATTTACTAAGCTCTGATGTTAACAAAATAAATCCCTTTTACTTCCATAAAAAAGACTACAGGTTAAGTTCCTCTGAAGAACAACAGGACACAGCATGGTATTTTTCTGCAATTTCTTTAATTAGCACCTTACTGGTGTTCCAATTGTCTGAATGCACTTCATCCTTTTAATGATAACGCTGCTCCTCGACTCCCATGAACAGAAGGTAAACAAACTACCTGAAGGTCTCTGGTGGGGTTGTAAAGGCCTGTTTTGTTTTTTACCTCAGAACCCAGATCTTTGCTTCAATTAAGCAACATACACGCTTTTCACTTTTATATAACACTGTGAAAAGTGAACATGCATTGTTGCAGTGATAACAATTTGGATTCCTTTTCATCAATTAGCTGCTTGTGGTATTCAGGGCTTGCAGAAACCACAAAAATAATTCCATGTCATTTTTACAGGAGTGAAAAGTATTGTTCCTCCTCCACAATGCATCGTTTTATAAGCTCAGACACAGAAATAAAATAACCCATGTCCCCACTTCGAGGAATATGACATTTTCCTCTGTATTTCTTAAAATAAAGAGAAAACATTCAAATGACAGTATTAACTTCATTTTTCCCTATATCCACTCTGTAAAATTATTTTGAGCAATTGGAAAAGTACAAATGGTGTAGGACAGAAATACAGTCCTCAGGCTGTTGTGTATTATCAGAACCACCAGAGGAGAAGAAAAAAAAAAAACACCCCCAAAATACAAGAAAACAGAGGAGAAAAAGAAAGAAAAACAGAGAGAAACACAACAGGGGAAAAACCAGCTGGAAATACTTGCTTTGCTCAGGTTTTGAACATGGAGATCAATCCAATCTCCCCTCCCAAAGAAGAAGAAAGATGAATTGATGCACCTTCAGCTAAGTTGGGGCAAAACAAGTTTGGGACAAACCTACTGGTGTCGCAGCCCAGCACAGTGCCTCCAGCTCACACAGCAATCACAGCCTGGCTAACAGGGAAAAGGACACCATCATCAAAATGTCAGCCAACTTACAACTCATTTGCTACTTCCTAAGCCTGTCCTCTATACACTGTGTTTTTTCATCTTCACTAAAATACCACCTTCAGCTGAGGACACTCAAAATTAGCAGGGATGCAACTTTTGTGGATACATCAGCTCCCAGACCACAGCCACAGAGCAACCCCCCCCAGGGTAAAGACATGCAAATCAATCGGTGTATGGCGGTGCAACCTTCTCCAGTTTCCTTCATCCCCGCCATAGCTAGATGGTCCATGGCACATCTACAAAGCTCAATTTGTGGTTAGCTAAGTTCCCATCATGTAAGCAGATCCAGACAGGATTCACTTCTTTTTTTTTCTTGTCTTAAACGTGATGTAGTTGTTGCTGTGGCTGCCCCGTGGATGTTTTCATCCTTTCCAATTCAAACAGCTGAATCCCTGCTGAAGGCTCCCTGCTTGTGTTTGCATGTGCATTTCTGTTGTCTGCTTGTCTGCTGTCTTTTCAGACCAAAACATCTGTTCAATATGTTTCCCTGCACTGCCCACACAGTGAAACAAGTCAACATTGGAGAGGGATTGAAAATCAAAATCCTCAGCAGGAGCTAGCCCTGCCTCTGAAATGATAACATATACCGCAGGTAGTACACCAGTGGGTTACAATACATCCAATGGCTCCAAGCCCTTAATTAAAATGCAACTGCAATATTTCCAATATGGGAATAAATTCTCCATGCTTTGGGACCAGAACTGCTTACTTGGAGGCAGCTTGGATTGGATTTTGAAGATTTATGACTCTGAAGATAAGCACCTGGTGATACATACACAGGCACTTGGATGTCATCCTCCAACTGAAAATGAGGGCATTAGGGGTCTAAGTTTCTTCTGTGCTTTAAAAATCCCATTCTGTAACTTCTTGCATATCTAAGTGTATAAATATATATGGGGGGGGGGGG
>NW_009933999.1:66673-68951 GCF_000696875.1 Nestor notabilis | reverse complement strand
TCTGTTAAGTGTGTGAGTATATATATGTGGGGGGGGGGGGGGGGAGAGAGAGAGAGAGATACACACATCCTAGTAAATGGCTTTTGGCCCCTCTTTTCAGCCTCTACATGTGAACCCTCTTTCATGAAGATCCCCTAAAAATGACGTTCAGGGGATTTCAGAATAAAATCCTATTCTATGAAATCAGCTTCCCCATTCTTCATCATTTTTCAACACTTCAGCAGCTTAAAGGGAAGATGTTTCCTAAATTCACCTCAAATGGTTGATTTCACATAAATAAATACCTAAAAACTCTCAGGAAGTCCAAAGATCTCATCATAAAAGCACCCTGAGCTATACCTACACATAAGCAGCGCATTCAAGTTGAGCCAACAACAGATGAAAACCTGATCCATTGCAATTGGCACCATCTTTGTTAGTCAACAAGGGGGGATATGAAAGAATGCTTCCTTCGGTTCTACCAGTGACAAAGTTCACATCCAACAGACAGGATTTTACAGTTTTATTTTCAATTTATAGGGGAAAACATATAGCAGAAAAATTCTGGAAAAGCTCTTCACCCTAGGGAGGTTACACAGATACAAATGATGCCCACTACCTACCAGGATACTAATGAAAACTAATGCTGTGTTTTGCAGGTCAGACTGAAACCTGCTATTTCTCTATGTTCCATTTTTAAATGTTTATCAATTTGGAAAATCTGTCAAGTGTGTGAAAGAATTATTAGTTATTCTTGAACATCAGGGCTTGAGCTTTTCAAAGAGAATAAGGGCAAGTGGTGCAGAAAAGGTTGCAGCCATTAAAAGATAATAATCCACAAGGTAGATGAGCAACAAGCAGCTAAATTATAAAGAAACTTTAAAGGGTCATATGTTTTTCTCTGCTGCAGAAGAAGAAATAGCACTGAAGGTACTGAGAGTGAAATGAATCCTCCACTCCACTCTGGGAGTGCCTATTTTTCCAGAGGAAGCCTACAGCCCTAGCTCAGACGAGGCACCTTTCTTTTATAAAGCTTAATTTAAGCAAAATAAATGACAGACCATGTTTTTATCATTTTCTACTCAAGCCTTTAAGATATAGTATAACTAAAGTGACCTCAAAGATAGCTTATCGGGAATGCTGTAAAAATGAACCTGTCACTGGCATGTCTTGTGTCAGGGATTTATACCTTCTTGAATGCAGCTCCAAAACGTATTGCAGAGGCAATATATATCTGACACCCAGTTCACTTAGACTCCATGACACAGCAATGGTTCAGAGGGAACCACGTACTGACATAGCTGGCATATCGGTCTTCATTTAGAAAACCTGTAAAAAGCATATGTAATCTCCCTATCTTTCCCAGGTTACCTGAGTCTCCTACCTTTAATATGCTGTGAGCTCTGTGAAATACTTCCTCACAAAACTGCTGGTGGGGCTGAGAAAGCAGCTACAGACAGTTTCTGAGCAATTGCCATGCCCTTGCCTATGGATTTTATTTGCTGATCACAAATGTTTCCCAGTGGTTTTTACTGTAGTGCTCCATTTTTATCGTGGCCATTACAACCGCAGATTGGAAAAATATCAGACCCTAGACTTCTATTTCATTACTACAGAGTAGATATTGCAAGAGTTCTCACTGCAGATTAAAAAAGTTTAACTCCAGTACTTGTTAACCTTTGTATTTCTATGCCTACCCTATTTTGACAACAGTATTTTCCTCTGCATTGTGACTTACAAAGCTAAATTATTATTAAAGTTTTTAATTCATAATATAGGAGGCTTTCCCAGATGCAGAAACCCCTCTAGTACATGGTGATATAAAATATTACTCCATCCAAACACCCTCCTTATAAGAACCAAATGAAAACTTGGTTACTTCACCTTCCCCACTCACTTGCCTGATCCTTACTCAAACACATCAAAAATATACCAGAAGCCTTTGCTGAGATTAGAAGTAATTTGAAAAGATGGGATTTTATTCTGATGTGGTAAGAGAGCTTCTAATTATGCAACTATTTCCTACCATTCATTTAATTCTATATAATGGAATTCTTTAGTTTCCAAGCTGCCAAATGGTTGTCAGTGAAGAAATAATTAGCAGTATAATGTTTGTGTGAACATGCTGATATCAGACAGTATAGAAACAAGAGTAAAATAGTCTTTTCTAGGCATTGAAGCCACTGTGAAAATACATTCTGTTGAAAGCATGCAGTAGTAGCATTAGAGTAGGAACAATGCCCAAGTCACTGCAAAAAGTAACTTGAAATACCGAGATCTCAATGGCACTGCAGGAAGA
>NW_009933999.1:0-66642 GCF_000696875.1 Nestor notabilis | reverse complement strand
GCGGTGAGAAAAGGCCCCCGGCTGAACGGAACACAGCTCACAGCTAAATAATAAATCAGAGCATGTAGTCAAGCATCCTGCAAAAGCACATCTTGTTCCCACCTCTCTGCCACTTCATGTCCTTCCTACCAATTCTAATCCATGGCCAATAGTTGACGCAGCTGTGGTTGCAGCTGAGATCACAATGAAGACGCCTTAACAGAAGTATTTTATTTGAACAGCATAACCAAAAATTTTACTAATAATTAGTGAGACTATCCAGAGACCAACAAATGGAAAAGAAAATACAAGCACAGCAGAAGCATTGTGTTGTGAGATATATACGTTTGTGTGTATATATATACACATATGTTTATACATATATGTATATATGCAATTGTGAACCACAAGTTCAGTTTAGGTCCAGACAATCTGACAAGACTGAAGCAGCACTAGTTCCATCCCACATAAACTCCTCTAATATCACTATAGAAAGCCCGACTGCAGCAAGCACAATGTGTTGTACTCCTATCCCACCCTTCTCCTGAGAGTGGAATTTTGTAATAATACGAGAGGCAATTTTGAATAGCACTAATACCTACACACAAAACATTCCCACCTGCTTTCAAGATCACTGCACTGGAAAATACCAAATCCTGAACACTAAGACCAGTGGGGTCTCCTACATGAAAAGTCTTTGCAGTAGCTTAACCTAAATTTCCTAACTATACCTAAACAAGGTGAATATGCACAAAGTGCTTCTAAGTAGGAGATACTCAAATCTCAGGCAGACATACACAGTTAGAAATATTGTGCCCATTTAACATAATACTTCAGTGAGAAAATAATGGAAGTTCTAAGTCTAGGATAAACCAGACAAGGTATTGTTTCTCTGTTCCACATGAATATAATTCTATTCAATGCTTCAATATTGGTTATTATTATATTCACTATTACAATATTTTACACATTTTTAATTTCAAGTCATACTATAGACTTTTTGATTAAAAAAGTCATTAATACTATTATATGCTTAATATTAAATCCATGCTTAATTCTGCACAAAATCAGAAACACAGCCTGAAGCTATAAGCTTTGCCTACAATACAGCAATGATTATCTATGCAGATATGTATCTTATGTGAATCTGCTGCATATACAGAAAGCCCTTTTATGAAATACTAGAACACTTAAAAGCATAACATGCTTCATTAAAACGTTAAAATCATGAAATCAAAAAGTTAAAGCACCTTGTAGCAGTACCTATGTTCCACTTTCCCAACTACAATGGCACATGACTATAGTTATGCTACCCCACAGTTCATATTTTGTAACATTATTTTTTCCTCATTTTCATCCTCTGTAGTAACCTCTTTACCATTTCTTAGTAAATGCAAAGACTAGTAGCAATATTTGGAAAATGATAACCTAAAAATAAGATGCATATTGAATATTAGGAGTTGAAGTTGTAATACACAGGACAGAGAGAAAATACACAGAAAAATGAGAAGGCATGCGAAACAATAAGTAAGGGTAAAATTACACCATGGGATGTCTACTTGTGGAGAAAAAAACAGAAATATATTCTTAATGAAAACATTTTCAGATTACAGCTGTAAATTTGAAGTTACCACAATGTACTTTCATTACACACACACATTTATACATAATATTTTAGAAGTTTTAGTACACATCAGAAGATGGGACCACATTTAGATATGCTGCCATCTTTTTACAAGGAGTTGAAGCCCATGAAATCTGTCATGAGATAAAATTCTCTTTGTAGAGTTGCAAAATGCCATGGACTAGTTCTTTGACTTCCATTCCCCTCCATTGCTCATTAAAGGAATGTCCTTATGGTGCCCTTCAGTTATTACTTCTCCTGGCATATAGCTATTACAATGTATAGAGATTTTGAGGGGAAAAAAAGGATAGTTGGGGGGCCAGGAGGGATAGGCTCCTCAGATGACACAGTGGGAAGTCTGGCATGTCATTAATGCTGTGGAAGAGAACGTGGTTTGGAAACGCTGAGGAATTGCCTGGTGGGACTGTGTGGTTTACACACATCAGGATCTTCTGTGTCACTAAAGGCTGATTCTGCTTGAAATCTACCTGGAAATACTCACCCCTAGGATTTCGACTCAATCTGCTCTCATCACCTTGGGAACAGGTAAACATGCTCCTCTAGCATTTCCTGTTCGTTCACATTCATTTTTTAAAGACCTGGTTAAACATAAACACATCCTGACAACTCCACAATACATGTAAACCCTTGAAAAAGTACAATAGAGAGAGGAGGAAAAAAAGGCAGAAAACCCAGAGCAAACGTCAAGGGGGATTGCTCACTGCCTGCTCAGCAACAGGAGCGTTGCAGCTGCCCACCCCTGAACTATCCGCCCAAACACATCCAGCAAAACCAAAATCACTGCTCCACGGTGCTCTGACTCAGACAAGGTACTCTGGGAATAGCCACTGAATTTAGCAGCAGAAGCTGTCTGTTTAATACTTTACACTGGACTGAGCATTAGTGAGTCACTGTTGCTGTAACACAAACCAACTTGGAGACAACATAAAAAGCAAAGAAGAAACCTGGCCATAGCCAACACGCAAGCAAAAATTGAAACTGAAGGATTATGTAAGGGTTTTCTGCACAAGAGGGCAAGACCTAAAGCATCTTTGTGACCTTTTGGGGTTTTGTAAGTGTTCCCTGCTAGCTGCTTGGTGGGGGGGGAGAAAAAACCCTCATAATCAAGGTGCAACATGCCAAGATCTATAACAGGCCACACCACAGAAACATTTGAAGAAATACTCTTGAAACATAACCAACAATGAATTTCAGGGGTTTTAGCAACATATAAAGAAATACATATTTTCCTTAGTAATGTCAGAGCTGGATGTAACCAAGACGTTAATGGAGGAAATGTCCCATCCTCACATTGCCCACTGATACTGTACTGACCATGTTACACCAGGATGGAACCCAGCTCCATTCCTTTTTCTTCATGTTGCCTGCCTTACTAAGTCCTTCACCACACAGGACCATTTGCCCCTGCACTAATTCAATAGGGCACAATTCAAAAACTTCCTGTCTTTGGTCTGGAGATAATTTCAGGATTCATGGAGTCAGGAGAGTGCCTTAGAGACCCAGGTTCAAGGAACAGTACAAACTTCATTGTTCCGTTTTGTTCTACTATTTAAAATGGAAAAAAAATCTAATTACTTCATCACTTATTTTAACACCACATGAAAAGTAGCAATATATGAACAATTAGATTTTCCATAATTATACCTGTAATATTTGCATAGAACAAAATTTACTGCCTCAGGGCAGTTTTAATTACAATCAAGTGGTGGATGATTGAAGTTTTAATAAGAAATAGTGAACTGAAAACACATTAAATCCCCAAACAGTTCTATAACAAAAAGCAATCTTTGTCTCAGGGTGTCTTGAACCTTAAGACTGACAGAACTTCTCTTGCTATTCAAAAATGAAGAACTTGAAATAGGTTAATGATGTCACTGTTAACTACACATAAAGAAGGTGTTAAGAACTCACATAATGCAATTCTTCAGTGTGTAAGGAATGAGTAAGACAAAAAACAAAGTAAAACAAACAAAAACCAAACAAACCAACCAAAACACCCCAATCCCCACTAGGAATTCAAACTGCTTTTTTTATGGCAGGCACAGTCCATAAAAGAACTGTTATACAAAAAAATGTATTTTTTTCATAGCTAAATAAGGTATTGCCACATTTTCAATGTGTTATATTCTGTACTCATCTATAACAATGGCTTCTAAATACTTGTGAGACCACTTCCAAAACCATATTGATGGGTTTTAACTATTTTGAAAGTTAATGTTAAAAAAAAAGTGAATTTCTCCAGCAGTCACAATCCAATACAAACTGTTGAAACATACTTGTGGATTCATGATTCATCCCCCTCCTTTGGGAACTGGTGCTCTACACCTTCAACTGATGATGATTTTGTTTGACAAATATCATGCCCATTAACCAGGAAGAACAAACCAACTGTTTTTGTCTTTGCAAAATATTAGCAGAATTCTGTAAATACGGTGTGAATGGTACCAAAAATATAATTTCTAAAGGCCAAAACTGAAGTAATATTTTTTTAAAAGTAAAAATTAAGAGCCTAGAACAAGACTAAGGAGAATGTAGAAAAAAAATCCTACTAACTGGGAGAAACCTTATTCACTAACTTTGTTGGTATCAAAGGTTCAGAGCAAGAGAGCAGAGGCTTCCTTAGGTAATTGTATGGCTGACTCTTGGGCATTAGCAGAAGTGCAAGAGCAGCTACTTACACTCCAAATACTCATCCACAGTGCTTAATTCAAAGGTGCTGTGACTAGTACACATTCTGACTAACTGCCATACTTCTACGAGAGGTCTTGCAACATAAAGAAGATGGTGATGAGGTTTAAATTCAGAAATACAATGGGGAAAGATTTTGCTCTCATCTATCTAAATACCATAAGAACTCAGATCCAAGCCCTTCTTGTGTCATCCTCCCTCCTGGTTCCATGAATCCTTTGTTCTTCACACAATGGTTCAGCACTGATAGGATGGAGGAGCAACTGAAGAATTAGTGTATTTCTGTTCATTCTAGCTTACATTTAAGTGATCAGAACACTCTTTTGGAGGGTGGGAGATAAACATAAACTTTCTTAGACTGAAGATAAATTTCATCTCAGATCCCTAATTTCCTAGAGAGCCATTTAAGTTACAGAATCTTCTTCCAAACATATTAAAAATGAAAGCTTACAAAAAAAGCCCTAAATCAAACATACACAAAAAGAAGAAGAAAAACCTCAACCACCTCATCACTGTAGCTAGGAATGCTAAGTAGAAGATTTCAGTCTCTGATCCTGAGGAACTTAAGGTGTCATCTTGCAACACTGACCCATATGGCAATGCTACAGACAGGACTTCAGTTCCATCTGTGTAAGACATCCTGGACTTAGCACATATATATCTGTCCTTCAGCTGTGCTTGTCTAATGTCTGCATGCCCCAGGTGGAGTCTGAACCTAGGTGATTCCATGTTTCTGATTCCACCAGACAGTCACGTGTGTTAAAATCAGGGTACTTTGGTGACTTTAGTGCTTGGAGCTAGGTCATCGAAAGTCCCCTTCCCTCTGAACACCAGGAACAAGCATGCAAACATGTTTGTAGAGAGACCACTGAGGACCACCTCCACCTCCATGTGAGTTCATAAATCAAATCCAAACACATAACAAATCTGAGCCTTTTAGGACTCTATTTGAAGAGCATCAATTTGTACCTGCTAAGCAGCTGCATAAAAGGGAATGAAAAATGCTCCTGGACTGACCTTGGACTTTGAAGAAATCATATCTTCATCTCATTGACATATCATAAAATGTGTCATCGCCTTGTTTCTTGAAGCTTCCCCATCAAAGGGAATCTTTTTATTCAAGCAAAAGGATTAACATAAAAACATATGAAGTACCTCAGCCTCTACTGATTAATAGCGCAGGTGAAGCTTACTGTTCATCAGCAGTTTTACCGTTGGATCACAGAAAGTTAGAAATTGCAATTTAGACCTTTAGGAAATAGCACAAAACAGTTCATTACACTGCTTTCCTTCAGCATATCCTGCTTTCTAAACTTTTCCACAGACTTATGGCACAAGGAAATTGCTGGGTTCCTGGGGAATTTTGCCTTTTGTACTAACAAGTACATCAAAAGTCAATGTTGCAAAGAAAGCTGACAGGAGCTCTCTTAAGGCATGTTTTAATATGGAAATTCCACTGGAAAGCCCACAAGATGTGATAAAGGTGGCAGGTGGACACCTTCAACTGGTAAGGGAGAAAAACTTAAGAAAGAAATATGCCAGGTGAACACGCTACCTGAATCTGCTTTACACATTCATGAAGACAGAAATTCAGTATTTCTTCTTAACTAGCTCTGCAGCAAGCTGTTTCCAAGGATTCAAACCCTGCTGATCTGATTCCTTTAAAGTTTACTTGGAAGAATCCCAGATTTACCTGCGTTCTTTCCCGAGGGTCCCAATTAGCTGCATGCCTGAAATACTGGCTCAAACTGAGCTACCAAAATGCTGGAGGAAAAGCTCAAAAAGTCCAGGAAGCAATTTGTTACACGACTGAACCCATACTGTTATCCAGTCCTACAGTGCATCTAAGGATACTGCAGCTATATAATAAGCATTATGGCCATGCGGTAGATGGCTACCTTTACAGAATCCTTTACAGAAAGGGGGAAGAAAATAAGGAAAACTGATTGAAATAAAAGATTGTTCAACTACTCATTGTTGAATTTTAATCTATCAAATTACATGAGCAGCAACCAACCCAAATGTGGGGGTTTATCTTTTACTTGATCAAAGAACAAGACTCTTAAAAGGGGTTTAAAATCAGATTCTGATGCTCATTCTGCAATTCAGTAGGTCCTTATTGCAGTAAGAGTTCTACTGAAGCTGAAAGTTAGTCTGATGCGTGTATTTCATCAGTCAAAACCGGCATCTTTAAATTTAATCTTCCTCTGGCTCCACAGTAACAATTATGCCTTCAGCTCAATCTTACTGAAAATGTGACCGAGAAAAAGGTGGAACAAACATCTGGAAAAAATGAACAGTTTCACTGTAGCAAAATATTTCAATTTCTCATTAGAGAAGAAAAGATTTAACTATGTTTATCTTCCAAAGCAAAGAATTCACCAAAAATAATTAAAACATTTTGGATTTGGATAACATTTATTTAATCTGAATTTATTTTATATTTTCATTTACTGTTCTCACTCCCATAAAAAACCAAAACCAAACCAAAAATAAGGTCTTAGTATTTTGCTGGAGGGAAAAAAAACTTTGTGGACCTTGACACTGGTGATAAATGTAACTTGCAGCTTCAGCTAGAGGGAAACCACAATGGTTTTATTTTACTGAATCCATTTCTTTAGTTCTCTCATATACTTAAAACAGTACCAAGTATCACCAACCCCATTCAATGCAGGTATCACCAACACCATTCAATGCAGGACAAAGCCCTGATAAATCTGTAATTTCTCCCTTCCACACACCTACTAGCAGGGAACAAAGTAAAAGGAGCAACAAGGAAGATGAACATCTGAAAAAGGCACATAAAAACAGAGGGCATGTCAGATACTTCTTAGTGCTATTCCCTCATAAAATCTCTGCCTTGCCCCAAAAGCTCTGTTTCCAACATTACACACTGATTATGAAAGTGAACATCGCATGAGCACGAAGCAGTGAAAGGGTAAGCCTGGAGACCCAAAAGTCCTTGACAGTTTGGTACGTAATCATTAGGAAGGGTTCTATATTATAATCTTTCACCTGCATTTGTTCTTTAATTCTACCTTCTAAAATGCAAATTAAACTAAATTACAGTTCAAATGCTTTGAGAACTTATTGAAACTCTCCAAAATTCTTACAGGAAATGTTGTAATTCAAAAGAGTTGTCATCAACAGATGTTATATCATTAGAAATAGGACCAGGAAATTACAGATTTCATAGCATTTATAGAAAACAGTAACTGTGTCTTGGACACAGGTAGCCTAAAAAGTATTTAACAGGTGAAAAGGGTGAACAATTTGAGTCAGCATGATGCTGACTAATTTGAACTTTGAATATGGGGAATGTGGAAAAAGAGAAGCAAAGGATACAAAGCATTCCACTGAGACAAATACTGTTATTGTGCATACAGTCAGGTTTCAATGCTCTTAAATAAAAGGTACTGAAAGACAAAAGTAGATGCAGGAAAGAGTCCCAGAATTATTACACAGCTACTATACAACAGGTTGTGTATAACTTGTGTGTGCGAGTTTGGACCACTGAGATTACCACTTACTTTTGTTTTTTCTCAGTAATATTTAATTGAGCTTTCAGCAAACAAGTGAAGTTTGAATTTCACCGATGATTTAAAAGTTTTAAAATACAATTTAGTTGTGGTTGGAAAAGTAAACTCACAAACTGAAGGAAAGGTTAGGAGTCTTGGGAAGGTTGGCTAAACAGGAGTAGAGGATGGAAGCCAAAATTGGCAATGCTCGAGAACTCCTATATTCTTCTTCAGTCTGTTTAGACAGGCAACCTTCCATTAAACCAAACAAATTGGAGCAAATTGAACTACTAAGACAAAATATTGTGATTTTTGAAAAAGGTGGTTTGTTTTGTTTTTTTTTTTACCATGGAAATATCATTCTTCTACAAAATTTCTCATTAGCCACAGTGGAAAAGAGTCTTAAAGCAATAAATTCATCAATGTGCTTCTTGGGCAGACTATTTGAATGGAAGTCATCAGACCAGGAAATAAGTAAGAAAATAGTTCTCTTTGCCTATCAGGCAGAAGAACATACGAAAATATCTGCATGAGAAGAAGCTGCCTAAGGGTAAGCCTCAGCTAAGAAGGGTAGCAAAGCCCTAGAGACAAAAACTGGGACGAATCCAAGAAAAGCAACAACAGCAGTTTGGGTTGCATTGTTTTCTTTTTAAATCTGAGCTTCTGAAGCTGAAAAACAAGTAACTTTCTAACCAAAGGAAACAAAAAATGTTATCTGGAACAAGACTTCACTTTTCACAGCTGGTACATCACGCCTCCAGGTTAGGGTAGTGCTTTAATGAGGCTGTGCACCTGAAGAACATCTTTCACAAAGGAAATATCAGTATCCATAAACCTGCTTGTAACAAACACATGAAGAATTCCCCCCGAGAGTTTAAAAAACACCACCACAACCTCTGGGAAATTAGCCATGGCCATTTATTTTGTAAGGGATTTTGCTCAAATGAATATATAAAGGGGACTGAATGGGAAACAACTGCTGCAGCAATCACTGCTTCTTATTTTTCTGCATATCAAATGGGATAGCAACAAAGCAGCTACGCTGTCAGTGACAATCTACTGTGTAAGGAGATAAAACAGTTAAATTGTGAAGCTGATCATGCAATAATATTATTTGCCACAAGCTCTTTTTAGCTTTCATCATCCCAGGCACACTTTAAAACTCTAACTGCAATATGCTGTGTTAGCAGGACAGAGATTCAGCAGGTGTCTCTCTAAGCTAGCGTACTAGATGCTGTTTCAGCACTACATACAATTCAGGTCCACAAAAATCAAAACAATGACTCATGGCTACCTATGAGGATATGGGAAGTGGGAGGGATGAACCCCTCTACCTGCCAACAAGAATACAAGATCTGCAGAAGGCAAATCAAGTAAACTGTGAAAACATGGAAACAGGCAATATTTGTAAGAACTTTCATTGCAAGCCCTCTGATTTATTTTTCCAGACTTATGATGCCTTGCAAGGTATGTGAGTTATGGGAATCTATCCTCCGAGGCATAATGTTGCATCTATACAACCTGGCTTTTGGTTAATAAAATAAGACTAGGCGAGACAAATAAAACCAAATTCAAACCTCTGATGTGGACAAGTTGACAAATGTTTGTCTTCATAAGTGTCACATCTCACTAGCTGTCATTCCAAAACACATTTGCTTCAGCAGCTACAACTGACTTTAAAAATAGGCTACTGTCCTGGGTTCAGCTACAGCAGTCATTTTTCCTCCTTCTTAGTAGCTGGTGCAGTGCTGTGTTTTTGACTTTCAGTCTGGGAACAACGCTGATAACACCGATGTTTTTAGTTGTTGCTAAGTAATGTTTACTCTGACCAAGGACTTTCTCAGTCTCATGCTTTGCCAGAGAGGAGGGGAAGCCAGGAGGAAGCAGAGGCAGGACACCTGACCCAAACTGGCCAAAGGGGTATTCCATACCACAGCACGTCATGCCCAGTATATAAACTGGGGAGAGTTACCCGGAAGGCCCAGATCGCTGCTCGGGTCGGGCTGGGTATCGGTCGGCGGGTGGTGAGCGGTTGTGTCCTTTTCCCTTGTTATTCCTCTTATCATTATTACTGGTAGCAGTAGTGGTTTGTATTATACCTTAGTTACTGGAGAGCTGTTATCTCAACTCGTGGGAGTTACATTCCTTCGATTCTCCTCCCCATCCCTCCGGGAGCGGGGGGAGGAAGGAAAAGGGGGGGAGTGAGCGAGCGGCTGCGTGGTTCCAAGTTGCCGGCTGGGTTTGAACCACGACAGCTACATTTGCATCTGGAGATTTAAGGAAAGTTCATACCAGCTAACAGACTCAGTATTACAGTCTAAAAAAGGTATCTAAAACTTTTCTTGCTAGTGTGCAAATTTCCAGTGAAGGTAGTTTTAAAAAGTACAGTATCAATCTTAAACTCACCTGCAAAGTTCCTGTCATATCTGAAGCAGCTATTTCTGCTATTTGGACCAGCTCTAGTTATGGACTGAAATCTAAATCTAATGCCGCAAAAAGAAGCTGACAGTGCCTATTCTGGATACTCACAGGAAGCATCCAGAAATAAAATTTAGGAATTTTCCACCCCGGTGAGTTACTCAGTATGTAGAGAATTGATGGGGATATAAAAAGTAAACATTTAAATAGCCCTAGAGCTCTAACTCTGTAAAATTCTACCAAATACATAATGGGAAAGACTTAAAGAACCAAGACATACTAACATGTAAAAACATATGGTATGCATGATCTAACAGTCCTTATAAAGAGAAAAGTTCATTTTATTTGTAATTTCTCCAAAACATCAGTGTTTTTTCTAGTAGGATATTGGCACAACTAAAGCTGTTTGGTTTGTGATGTTGGTACACAGTTTGTACAACCTTTTCACTAAGAATCTTTTCCAATAGCCAAAAAGCCACCTCCAGTTTTAAGTGAAAAGTTAAAAGAATAAAATATGTTGAAATGTTAAAGAGCAGAAACAGCCACAGCCTAACAATTCCAACGGTAAACCTAACATGTTAGAGTGAAAAATAACATAAAACCTATGTACATGGTAGAAAAACTTCCATAGACAAAATTTCAGTTCATCTCTTTGACAAATAATTTACTCATTAATTTGCTCTTTTCCATCCTTGTAGATTTCTTAGAAGCCAGACCTGAAATTATTTTGGTAAACCCAGCACACAAAGTCCATTACTGGGAAAGAGAGGAAGGGAAAGACATCTTACCTTCATTAAACTTCTGCTGCTACCATAATTAAATAGTAAAACTGAGACCTCTCCCTTTCTCTCTTGATTCTATGACATATCACAGCTGTGCAGAAGGAACTAACAAGAAACACCAGGTACCTCCATCAACTCAAGACCTAGTTCTTCAGCATCTTCTAATGACAAAATCACAGTGTTTACTGTGCCATCTTTAAAATAACAAGGTAAGTCAGAGTCACAGACTGCCCTCAACTTTAAGAGGATCCAAATGATAGGTCTGGAGAATGGCCTCCTTTTCAGACAAGGACTTTGGCTCTCAGCCTGAAAATGAGAATAAATGGATTTAACATATTTGAAGGGATGATAATGAAGGTGGAGGGTAACTGATACTATGTGACTTTTTCACAGATTATTGTCTGGATTGGAAGACTTTAGCACTATGATCAGAAGATTTAAATGGAAAGGGAAAGAACTGTGTTGCACACACTTCTCCCTGGTCAGATGTTTTGTCTATTTAGCTTTTAGATTAGAAAATAACTGGAAAAATACGTATTTCCAGTATACACACTGGAACATAGTTTAGATGAAATTTCTACACACCTGTGCAAGTTAATCTAGATCTAGATACATATCCATATGTATACGCAGATATTTTCAGCTCACAGATCTGGTGCAAATCCTCACAGTCATTAGCTCTAAGCTTTAGAGCACCATACTAGTATAGGTAATTTACGATTAGCAGACCAGAAGGTAGGTGTCCCAGAGTGTATTCGAGGATGTTCGGTTAGTTTTAGACATCCAAACAAAATTCAGAGTTTTGGATCCCTTCCATAAAACAAGAGTATGAAGCACACCTACAAGATTTATTTTAGTTTTATAGGTCTTTCAAGCTACACGAAAATTCCCAACCCTATTTAAAGTTTACAGCATCTCAGGCCAGGAGTCTCTAAATACATTATAACACATGTTTATTTAAGCTTCCTAGTTATATTATGAGACACTGAAGGCGAGCAGGGAAATACTAAGAGATCTGGACACACTTGCTCAGCTGTGTTGAAATTGCATCTAAACTAGCAGATAAACATTCTGAGCTCCTCAGTCACAGACACAGTTGTGCACATTGGACATTACCCAACAGCATGTAGAGGGAACCTGTCTCCAAGCACACAGTCTGTGCCTCAGTTTCCATGGAAACTCAGTTTCCTCAGTTTTCAGAAGAAACCAAGGCATAAAGACTGCACTGAAGAGATCACGTCTTTGGCTGAGAACTTCGAAGAAATCTAGACAATAAGGTGCTGATCCACATGGAACTCATCTTTGTCTACACGCAGCCCAAGAAGACAAGGGTATTGACAAGTACCTTCCCTTGAATGACCTTAATGTAAGAGTTTAACAGTTAAAAGAGAAAACTAATGACCTCACAGCAAAAGAAAGTAACATTAATCAGGAATTTAGCAGTGCAAATGTGAATGTCTCTCATTCTCCAGTGAAATGTATTTTAGTAGACTTTGAGTGTTTGTTTGCTTTACACAAATGGTTATTCTGTTGCCTTAGAATATGGGCAGTTATGGAAGAAGAGTTTATTAGAAATGTACTGTGAGTATAGACCATAGTGTTGACAAGAAGATACCGACACTGAGGCTTTCCAGAAAGAGTTATTTCACAGTGGAAAAGAAGATTTGCAGGGGAATATGCATACATCTTAATTTTGAATATGACGACAAGCAGGATTCATCTCGAAGTATTACACACACACTTTGCCAACAGTTAAATAACTTACAAATGCAGAAAGGAATTTTATCCGAGCATGAAATACGATGTTTTGATCCTGTTTCCAACATTTGCTGCAGGCTGTGTTTGCAAAGACTGGTAGTAGGTGTTTATTCATCATTTTTTCTCTTAACTTTAATTTCCTGTTACCTAAGAGATCCAAACTTGCTTACTCTCTTCAATTCAAATATACCAGCAATAATTAGCAAGAAGTTAAAAATGCAGATTTTCCTGCCACAGAAAATTCAGGATGCTCCCCTATACCTGATGAGTAATGGGCTGCTCAGGTGGGCAGAGGAAAGCCAAGGGCTGCACCACTGAGATCACAAAAGAGTGAAGCTGCACCTTAGATATGGTGGGCAGCATTGAATCAGATATTACTTCTGGATGTCATACTTCATTTCCCTCACAACACAACGCTTAAACAGAAAACAAAACCCCAGAAAAGCATTTTTCAAAGCACAGAATTTTTAAAATATACCTTTCTAAAAAACAGAATTCACAATTTTAAATTTTAAAGTGTGGTAACAAAAACTAGGATCTGTGCAAACATGAAAATTAAACAGTATTTTACATGAGTAATAAAAAGGATGAGTCCATCTCATAGTAAGTTTAAAAGGGGTTATTTTTATATAGTCAGTGAGAAAATATTTGTAACTCCTCAAACTATATTTTATAGATATATTATAATGGTAGGTACTCTAGTATTTCTAATGATACTCATGAAATAATGTTAGTATCTCCCAAATACAAGTATCCGTGTCTTTTGTATAAAGAAAAGTGTGTGTATGTGTCCATTAATTATTTAGTTTCCATCTGAACTGAAAGTTTATGATCTATTAGCATGATCTACATAGCCCCAAAAAGCTATTGCACTGATGAATAGAGTAGGAATTTTAAAACAGAGGATAACTCTAGTGGAAATAAACAATTTAGTTGCAGGACTGCTTAATGGGATAGGCATACTATTTGTTGGTATCCTTGGAGAGATTGGTACATGAAAAACATCCAAGAATCTTTGTGAGTTCTGCCTGTAGATACTGCAGGATGTATTTTCAATGAAATCTCCACCCATCTTCCATTTACACACCTGGAAATGCTGGTTGCAATGGCAGCACAGCTAGTCTGTACACTATCTTTTAGCAAGATACACAGAGACAGGATATTAACTTGCCCATAATACCATAGAATCATAGAGTATCTCAAGTTGGAAGGGACCCACAAAGATCATCAAGTCCTGTTCCTTGCAGGACGACATGCATACCATATGCATATGGAAATTCCATAATATTGAAATAGAGTGTATTCAGTAGGGTAAGGCCTGGCAGATATGTAATAGTAAACAACAGTAAATCACTAAAGAAATGTTCACTATTTGAACAACAGGCTCTACCGCAGGACAGTCTTTGACATCCTTGACTATAAGGCTGTTGCCTGTCTTCCTCTTTAATACTCATACCACTCTCTTCCTCCATTCACTTTGCTAGAAAATTCTCCATTTTCTTTTCATCCTAATTTTTATTCTTCTTGCTAATATTTCCTAGTAATAGCTATCTAGGAAAGCCCTCTAAATTCAGATTAAGACTTTTCCTTTTCTCCTTCCCAGGTAGGTACCTATTTCAACCACTATTTTTAAGCTTATGCCAAACATAAATTCATACACATAGCAAAAATAAGAAGAGACTTTTTTCCGTAGAGCAGCATAAGTAATCTTTGTCCAGATTTTTGCTATAATCTTTTCTCATATAAACCAGAAATGAAACCACAAAGCTTTTCCATGTTTTCACTAATTAAATTTACCTTTAAGTCACAGCTAGAGAGTCTTCTAGCACAAAGTTGCCTGAAAACACAAATAATTTGGAATGTAAGAGGTATTTCTCCTTCAAAGGTGCTCTTGCAGCTCAAGGGAAGCCAGCTTATTATTAGAAAAGTCATCACTAATATTTGCTTATTATAACCTTGCCCAAAGATTGTTTGTGCAGCATGCCTACAGAAAATCATGGCATGCCTCGGGTATGCTAGTCTCTGAACAATGACACTGTTGATGTCATTCACTGGCACCTTCCTCGTGGCATCACTGGAGGATGTATGATTCTCTTGCATCATGTTCTTTTCAGGATCCAGGTCTTAATTAACACTTAGAGTCATATTAGCCCCAACAGTAAAACCCTTTGTGCAATCATTAGTAGTAGTTCCATTCAACTCCATTCCTTGATTTCAAAGAAAATGTGACCCCGTAGATTTAAGAAGACTTAAATTTCAGATGAATAATTCAGCTTCACTACATAAACTTTGCAAAATGCCAAAATAAGGATAGTCCTTGGGGGAAAAAAAAAAAAAAAGAAAGAAAGAGAAATACATATGGAAGGTGAAGAAATTCTTTTAGTATAAAGTAACAGTTCAGATGCAGGACATAAGAAGTGAATATCTACTGTGTATAAAAATAATTCAGAGGAAGGTTTAAAATAAGAAGTCACTGGAAGCTTTGCTATAAATCCAGGATAACTACAAATAGAAAAGCCAGTATAAATATATGAGCCATTAGAAGCAACTGGACTTAAGTAACATCCTTCTCCTAATTGAATCTTCTTCTGAGTCAGGGAACTGAATCGTAGTACTGTTTTCAAGAAGTGACTGTGGGCTTGCCTAAACTGAGGCAGACACCCTTCTTCCACATTGACAGAAAAACCGGTCTGGAATCTTTTCTAAAGCATGAGATACTTTATTTTCTTAAAGTTTTAAGATCAAACCACGACAGACACACACAAACCCTTACATTAGTCTTGAGTCTCAAGAAAATGTAAGACTTGGCTACGATACCTTAAAAACATCAGATTTATATGGTTAGATGTGAAAATAGTGGGAAAACTGATACGTTCACAAAGCTCTGCAAATGACTTACAGTATTTTGCAATTATACCAAGCCCACAGAGTGCTACATAAACAGATGCCCACTGAGTTAAAACAGGAAAACAAACAAAAAATCATGTCTATTTTGCACTCACTTGAGTGAAGCAGAGAAGCTTTGGCCCAGATAACCGTGATGTATATTGCATGTTAAGGAAGCTATGGGAACTGGAAAAGTGAACTCTAAGCACAAAAGGCAGGAAAACGAGTACATCCTGTGGTACCTATTCAGGGATAACAGATAAAGCAAAATCTCATTGCCTACAAGAACACTAGTCCTTAGGACAGCTTGCAGCAGCAGTTTCACACTCAGACTGATTCTTCAGCTGCATGAAACTGTACTGACAAAAGGCCTGCTTGGGTGGGACTCATCTTCAACTTTATACACCTACAATATAGACATTTATATTGAGGCTCCACTGAAAGAGAAAGCGAGACATGAGTATTTCTGGGCTGCAGTTCATCCCATTTTAAAGTCTTATTCAGAGCATGTCAGGTCAATCCTGACTGAGAAGTGCCTGTTTTATTCTACTGAACAAAAAAGGAGCTTAGGACTACCAGCTGAGTAGATGTCTACAGTTAGGTGAATTAATCCCTCTTTATTCTCTCTTTAACTTTAAATGACACGTCCAAACTCATCTGCAAGTCTATGTGGATATGTAATTGCTCAGGGAATCCTAGTCTGCTGTTCCATCCTTTAAACCTATTTCTAATAGTTCTAGTCTGTAAAAAGCATGTTTATGAATTCATCCAGATCCCCTCTGTGCATGTTTGGTCAGCATCTTTTCAAAAGCACTCTAAATTCTTATACGAGTCAGAGTGATGTGAGTAGTAATCATAAAAAGCAATTACCCAGGTTTGTTGTCTTGCAGGATAGAAGAGAAAGGGACTGCTGGCATAAGCACTTTAAAGAAATAGCTACTTCTTATTTAAAGCATGAAGAATTGTGAGGTTACAATGCACCATGGTCTTCCCACTAATAGTTCAGGATTAACTTTGCTGGTATGAAACATGATTGAAATACAGATTAAATTAGCAAATCAGAGATAGAATAGGTATGGAAATTAATCTGATTCACGTATGGTTACATTTGTTGAAGGAGAAGGATAAATTGCTACCATCAACAAAGATTGAGTAAGACGAAGAGACCAAATATCAACAGAGTTAGTTAGTGTATACAGGCACTGTATAGAATAGCACCAAAATGAACAGTCATGACTTTAAAGATACCATTATTTTTAAATCACAATTAAAAAAGCTCTGCTTCTTGTTTCCCCAAGATCACTACTGACTGTAGAGTACAGTGATCTTCAAGTCATAAACATTAATGTGCGTCACTTAGAGGAATATATTCCAATCTATTTATAACTTGATTTGTTACTTGGCCATGATTCCTAATCTGCCCATCAATATTATGAGCATCTGCCCTATGCCAATGAACTAATGAGTTCATTTTCTACCATGAAGTCATGAGCCATCTTATCTTTCTACATGTCATGTCCCATACACATCATGCTGACATTGCCCGTAAGTGTACAGGCTGCAAAAATAACAATAAAAGCATGTTTCAATAATAAATGATGATTTTTAAAATGCTAAATAGAAAAGTCAGTCCATTAGTACTCACCACCAAGGCTTTAGACCTGTTACTCAGAAGTTTTTCAATGTCTCTGGCTGCAATTTCCACGAGCTGACGAGGGTTGTTGGCTTCTACAGTATACAAATCTCTGTTTTTCAAATAAATCTGTAAGAAGAGGGAAAAAATTGAAATAAATCAAAATGGCAGCAGATATTCAAAATAAGCAAAGTGACTTGACAGGACAGGCAACATGATGTCCTCTGTTCTTACTGGAGAGCTTCAGAAAGGTGCCTTGGATTAAAGAAATACTTCACCTTTTTGTCTGAGAGGTAGAAGGTGCCATTAAAAATCATTTAATACATCTTCAAAACTGACTGTGTCTAGTGAGGGACAGTTCAGCTGCTAAATGCTCAAGGAATCGGATTCCCATATCATGCTGAGAGAAAAGTAAAATGGAGATCCTTTGAAATGACTGAAGTTGAAATCAAATAGTTATTGCTGAATTTAACTCTTCCTTGAATGCTGAACAACAAACATAGCGTTCGAAGTAAATCATTTAAGTTATGCTAACGTAATGAGTTTAGTCCCTTATTTATTATTTCATATGATAGTGTTAGTATTCATGAGAAAAGAAGAGGAAGAGGACAAAAACAAGAGGAAAAAAGGCAAAAGAAAAAAGAAGGGGAAATGGAAAAAATTAAAGGAGGGGAAAAGATGGGGGGGAGGAGGGGAAAAGAACTATAATCATGTTACTCCTCTATCATGAGTAAAGGTTATCTCTGGTGAAGAGCCATTAACTGTTTCCAAAGCAGAACATGTATATAAAGGAGATAATTTGATTTGTTAAACAAAGCCACTACAATGAAATGCACACAACCACAAGAAGTAAAAGAAAAAAGTAGCAAGAAATCCATTTGCCTATCTCTAGAACTGGATAAAGCAAAAATACATTATTTGGGGAGGGGGCAGAGGAAGAAAAAACCAGGAATACCTTATGGCTAGATGGGCAAATGGGGAAAACTAATTGATGCAACCAGCAGATGGCCTGAGTTTACTCAAGTACTTTGCCTCTCCTCAACACTGCCTGGTGGGGGCTGTGCTCTCTCCCAGGGACGCAATTCCAGACAACAGGCAGGAACAGGTCCAGCACTAATGCTCTGGCTGCCATCCAGCACAAGAACCAAGAAACTGCAGACCAGACTGAGTTTACCAGCCCTGCCAGGTTTCTCAGGTTAAAGCTGTGGAGACCTTCAATAAACTCACCAAAATGTGCCTCTGGTGCTTGTAGCTGATGGGTATTTATCACAGACAAATTTCTGACAACTACAGTCACAGCTGCAAACTTTTACTGGGCATGTCTCATAAGCTGTCATAGGTTTTCAGCACTTTCCAATTTCACAACGATGATGTTAGGGTTTGGTTTTTTTCCATCAAAAGTACCGTCTTTCCTTTCTACCAGTTACTGAGTAATTGGAATAGGCTTTAATTTTTTATATAGTAGCAATTACTTTTAAAAAATCAGTGCATCATGAGCAGAAAACCACTACTCAGGTTATAGTTTGGATATTTTTGAGGTGCTCTGTTTTCAAAATTGCCCCATAAAATGTTTATCTTTAGTGTAATTTGGAGTATAATTCAGTATAATGGACTGTAGCAACCAGAAGAGCCTTACAGTCCTACAGACAGGGCAAAAGCAGAAATCAGTTTTATAGATCCATGGTTTTAATCAAGAATGGACATTTCAGAGGAGCCTCAAAACAGGCAAAACTCTCAGGTTTTCCCATCAATAGCAAATATTCACCCTGATCACGTAAGGAACAGAAACTGGAATGTAGGTGTTACAAGTGTTTGTGGCTTATTCTTTGAAGAGAAGTGAGTACCAAATTCTTTAAACTTAATTTGTGTCTGTGTGAAGTACACCTGCATCCAAAGTTACTAGATTTAAAGAAGAATGGTCACAAGATTTTGTAAATAGGCTAGAAATTTTTTGATCATGATTTGTTCATGCAGTTGCTTTTCAATTGCTATTCAATGGTAAAAGCAGTAGGAAAATTTCAATATAATCTTTTTCATTTGGAAGTTTTAATTAAGGAAAAATATGTTAAAATTTGGAGGGGAAAAAAATCCATTTCATCGTAATTAAATTTTTTACTTAATTTTTTAAACAAACATTAAGAAGGCCACGAGCAAAGAAAATACACAGTAGGGGCACAGTCAAGTATGTGCTCAAGTAATGAAGGTTTGAGCGATGGGTGACAGGGATGACGTGGAGATTGCGCTGATCAGCTATATAAGGGCAACTGCTGTAGTGGAGTTTTAGAAATCCTTAAGCACTTAGTGAAATATGGTTTCCAACAGGCTGTTATCCCACAGCCTCAGCAGAAGTTAAGGTGATGGCACACTGCATCCACACAACCATGGTTTTCCACGCCACCAACCAGAAACACAATACAAATAATTTATTGGACTTCATCTTTCACTACAGAGCAGTCACAGTAAGCCATGCTAGTAAAGGATGAAAAATTTGCACTTTCATCCCTGTATCTAGTCCATTCTTATAGCAAACATATGAACCTATAAACCCCAATCTGAAAACACTCAAACTTTTCACACTCCCCATTCCTATAGGGAAGTTGTTTCCGTACCTCCAAGCTTGAATGTTTTGAAAACTGCAGATTATCACAGAGTGGTCTAGTGGATGTATTTGTAAGAAAAAAACCCACACATTTCAATTTTTCTTTTCCAGCACCAGTTATCAGAATAGTTCAAAAACCTGAATCATTCAACAAGGAGATTATCACCACAAGAGACAGGAGTCCTATTCATACTTCAACTTAAGATCTTTCTAATGGGTATTGTGGGTCCTATCACTGAAAAAAACTGACTCCAGTGCTGGCTTAACAACCTGTTATTTATCAGTGATTTAAAAAAAATTAAGGAAAATAAAATCAGAAGACTTCCCTCCCACCAAAAAACTCCTAATCCTTGGAGTTGTGCACAAGATCCCACCTAGACTTGAGTCAGTGACTCTTTTTCTCCCCCTCATTGCTTGACCCCATGGCAGGGCTCAGAGCACCTACCTCCCCTGCTTCCACTGCTGGTGAAAGATTTATCCCACAAGTTCCTAAACAAAAGGCACCAGAAATAATTCAGAATTTCATATACTTCTTTATTTTCCTGAAGTGTGAGAGCTTCCTCAACCACCAAGGAATACCTTAAGAAATATTCACTAATTGTTGAAGAGGTATGTCCATAATTCAGTTGTTGCATGCCCCCTTTAATTCAGCTGTAGCACTGCAGCATTTCAGCACAACTCCACATGAAGAAATGATATGCACTTCAGGATTTGGCACGCTGTGACAAACTTTTCCTTCTCCAAGCCTCCCATCTAGCAGTCAAACACAATTAGCAGAAGCTCATCTCAAATAGACATAAAAGGTCTTATCAGCGAAGATGTGCTCATTTGTCTTTCAAAATGTAATTTGGCAAGCTCCGTGGCTTATTAAGAAGAGCTAATTTGAATACATTTTATTAAATTGCTTTGACCAAGTGAATACAAGTTTCTGTTGGCTTTTATGCCTAAAATCATTTTTTGTACTTTAATCACTCATGTTTTGCTAAAAGCTCTCCAAATTGTCAGTAAAACCCTAGCATTTCTCGCAGAATAAAGCCTCATTACATGACTAAGTAAAATCTGTAAGGTCAAAGCAGAAAAAATACTTCAATTTTTCTCTTAAGTCAATAGCCAGGCACTTCTTGATTCAGGCAAGAATGTATTAAAATTGCTTTCTCAATGCTGAATATTTATTCTGGCATAATGAACTGCAACATTTTAGGGTAGAGAATATGATGTGGAGAGTCACATTAGGGTGAAACAACACAAGAAGGACAACAGTTGACTGTGGTGAAGATCAGAAAATCTGCCAGCTCTTCAGCAGAACATGGCTGTCTCCATTCAGTCTTCAAGGACATGTTTATAAATCTCTCACAAAGAGATATTCTCTTGCTTTCTGTAAGAGTCATGAGGGAAAGTTAAACGTTTCTGCACAAAATGAGAGAGAATGAAAGAGGCACCTTTATTATATGGCTCTTGCCTGTGGCAGGCATTGGGGCCCCCTGTAACAGTGAAATTTTATTTAAATAGCCCTTATTACACTCAGAAAAAGTTCCTGAGAGTAATAAATTATCTGTGTTTTGGATCTGTGACTTCCCATGGCCAATTTCCCCTGGTCCTTCCAAAAGTCTCGTGCTTTCTATCACCACAGGGCACTAATAGGTCTCAATGACCATGACCTGCCTCACTGGGAACCTGTCTGCACTCTTGGCTGTAGGCTCCATTTCAGCCCAGTCCTTGGCTACAGAACAGGTATGCCTGTCTCCAGCCCTACACCTTCAGTCAACCTTAACCCTATGCCATAGCTAGCCCATCTCCTCGATGAACCCTCAGATGTATGTTAAATCTTTGCTCCAGTCCTGCCTCTTGGATAGATACTGGACCTCACTGATGTGAGAAAAGGGATGAAGAGGGCCATTTGACAGACAGACAAACATATGAAGAGATCTTGGGAGCAGGAAAAGTTAGAAAACCGAAATAACCACTCCAATCCACATGAGTGATTATGATTGCAAACTTTCTATTACTGAAGATATTTTAACTCAAATTTTTAGTACTCATAAAAAAGTATATAATCTGCCCAGAGTCAGCTAATTTTATCTTCTTACTACCGTATTCTATTTCCAAAATTATACTAGCTCTTTCTATTTCTAATACACGCCATAGATTATTTTTTTTTTCCTCACAAGACATTTCTTTTCTTTGAATCACAAGCTATCTATTGTGGAACACACTGAAAAATGCTCCCTCCCAAGGAGCATTCTGTCTGTTCAAAGAAATCAGTCTGAGTATTTTAAATATGTCTTGCTCTCTGTTACATATAATATATAAATAAGATTACAGCTGCTCCCTAGCAACTCACAGATGCCTTCATTCTTGAAATTCATGGCAACACCACAAAGGAAAAAACCACCCCAATAGTTTACTGTAGCTGTTGCTTTTCAGAATCACTCACCTGATCACTGGCTGCTGTAAAGGTCTGGGATAACAAGTGATAGGGCAGCTGATATGTCGAAAACCATGACATATCATAGTAGTGATGTGCTCATTAGGAAAAAAATCATCAGAGCTAGTTCATTCTCAAGTAACACATTCAGGCCCAGGCAGCCAAGAAGGCCAAGAGCATCCTGTCCTGTATCAGCAATAGTGTGGCAGCAGGACCAGGGCAGTGATCATGCACTGGGCACTGGTGAGGCTGCACCTCGAATACTGTGTTCACTTCTTGGCCCCTCATTACAAGAGAGACTTTGAGGTGCTGAAGCGGGGCCAGAGAAGGGCAACAGAACTGGTGAAGGCCCTAAAGCTGATGAAAGGTCCTCTTATGAGGAGCAGCTGAGGGAATTGGGGGTGTTTAGTCTGGAGAAGAGAAGGATTAGAGGGGACCTTACTGCTCTCTACAACTACCTGAAAGGAGGTTGTAGTGGGGTGTGGGTCGGTGTCTTCTCCCAAGTAACAATGGGTAGTGGACTCAAGCTGCACCAGAGGAGGTTTAGACTGGAGATTAGGAAAAATTTCTTCACAGAAAGAAATCAAGCATTGGAACAGGCTGCCCAGGGCAGTGGTGGCATTACTGTCCCGGGAAACATTCAAAAACCATGTGGATGAGGCCCTCAATGACATGGTTTAGTGGCGGTCTTGGCAGCCCTGGGGTAACGGTTGGACTTGATGATCTTAAAGGTCTGGGAACACTCATGCCTCAGTTAAGATAAGTAGTGGTGGCATCAATTGGCTCACTGAGGTGCCTACTCACAGTAAAGCAGGTAATCATGGATACTTTGTAGGATGGAACCATCAGACACTTTTCACGGGTGATAATTAACAAAGTAGTCCAGAGGACTTTAAAATTAAGAAGTAATTCTTTTTAATTGTCACTTTGCATTCAAACCTTCAAAACACGAATTCAGCTTTGTAGCTCTGATACAGTACAAACATCAAAACCACATCTAAAAAACCCCTTTGGTAAGAAAAATGTATTTTAAAACATTCAATCTTGTTTCATAGTGATAGCAAGACAGTATTGAACAAGTCCATCATTTCTTGATTTCAGAGCAGTTTTAGCTCAGGCTTTTGGCTGAAAGTGGATAGGAACCCAAAAATCTCAACACATGATGAGTACAGCATGTACAAGTGAATCTTCCTTGTAACAGAAGAACAATAGAAGAAAAATTTTCACATTTCTTATGCATTTATGGCATTTTTTGAGGTGGGCAATTACGTAATTTTTCAAATTCACTTATTTATAGGAAATTTTGTCCTGCCTCAGCTTCTCAAAATGCAATTTAACACCTACTGACTCTCCCCAAAGGTAATTTTAACTTGCAGGGAACTAGCACAGTCTTTTTGGTGTTTCACTAACCACAGGACTTAGAAACTGATTAGCTATAATGTTCAGGTTTTTGCTGGTTTTGGTGCTCTCAGCTTCAACAAAAACCATCTGAACTTAAGCATCAATAGCACAGATTTTTAGTGTTAAAGCCAATGGACAGTTATAAATGAATCAAACACAGTGCTTTGCTTAAAGCTTATCCAGATCACCAAATAGTAATTAAAACTATGGTACTATTAGGCCACCCCTTCCCTTGAGACTGAGCAAGCTTTGTTAATGCAGCCACCTATTCTTTGTCAGTTACAGCTGATTTCACTTGCTGGAAGAAGGAACTCTTCAAAATGCCAGTTTATTGCTAAGGGAGCAGAGGGATAGTAGCATCTGCAAACAATAAATGAGGCTCCCTGTGTTTGACAGTCTCTTAATTTCCATTTGGATTAAAAAGAGAACTTGCAAATACGTCTTGAAATTTTCCACCCTTCATTTTTAAGTGATTTCATTTTCCTGACATCTCAACATGGGTTAGAATGTGTAAACTCAACAGAATTTAGTTTGGAGGATTCTATTTTTAATGGCTGCAGCTTTGGTGTTCGGTTGCACATATACTCCAAATGGCACATACCTTTATAAATACTGCATTATTGAAAGATGGTTACTGTATTTTGGGAATTTCTAACCAGCCTTACCTACCTCATACATTGTTTCGATTCTGGTAAATGGACTCCAGCATCTCAATGAATACTTGAAATGCTCATGTTTCACTGTACCAACCCTTCATAACTCCATTTTAAAAGTAATCTTGACCTCAGTTCCCTTTGTCACACCCCACTGACACAGCAAACTGATGTCCTTGCCTTAGGGATGAGGCAGAAGACACACGTGTAAATAGTGTACAATAGTCAAGTTACGCTGAGAAAAAATCCAAGTGTTTCAGAGCACTGGCTTCATATACAGCCTACTTAGCCAAACATTATGATAAACTATTTTATTACACATTACTGAGGTCATTTGAAAAAAGAAGGATTTTGGTTTAGAGAAGTAAAAAAAATCTTCTGTATTTTATTTTATGTTTTGGGTTTTTTTTTTTAGAAAGTGGATAGTCTTTTGTTCCATCGAGGACAACAAAAGAGACAAAATGAGAAAAGAAAGGATAAGAAATTTTTCTGACTTTT
Organism: Nestor notabilis; assembly: GCF_000696875.1. NCBI lineage: Eukaryota > Metazoa > Chordata > Aves > Psittaciformes > Psittacidae > Nestor > Nestor notabilis. Next base: position 41,759 of record NW_009933999.1, on the reverse strand, counting down.
GAGATCAGTCCTAGTAGACCTCAGTGGGTGGCACAATTTGCTGAATGAACACAGAAGTTCTCTTAATTCCCATATTTGACTTATTTAATTACTTGCCTTCCTTTCTGAGAGCACTGGAGAGTGCACCCAGGGTGCACACTGAAAAGCTTTACAGTCATGCAAGCTGTGCCTATATGTGTTGTGGTATTAGTTATGTTTCCCATTTTCAGGGGTGAAGAGGATGGAGACGGCATATGAATATATTAATTTTTCATAGGTCAGAAGTGTCTTAAAACTCAGGGTCAATATAGTGACAAACTGAGCAGAATCTATATCAATCAGAACATTCAAATGAAATTCAGACTTACACAGTCCACAGACAAGACCTCCAGAAAAATGTAAACTAAATGTATTTAGTTGGATTGTCACTATTAAAATCAACCCATCTTTATAAAAATTAAAAAAAAAAATCAAGTTCTCATATTTCTTCATTATGTTTTTCTTAATCATAAAACTCCACATTACTTCAAACTTAAGCAGGGTGAATGTAGTATATTCTGGAATGTGGCCATATATCCCTTAGGTCCATCTGGTAGCTCATGAGAGAATAGCATGAGGTACACAACTCTTTGCCTTTGGCTAAAGCATATTCAAACTGAATCCAACCTGATAAGTATAGTATATATATATACATATAAAAAAAAAAAAAGCTGGTAAAAATAAATGGAAACTTCAATTCTGTGGATCAGCTTTTTTTTCTAATAAATTCAAAATTTATACAAAGCCTTTGCTAATTTATCCCATTAACTTTATGACTCTAAAGAAAGATCCACATAAATATGCTGATCATAGAAAAGAATAATAAGAACAAAAATGTGTACTGCTAACTTGTCTGTCAAACTGCTTTTTGAAGCAGTAATTTCAGACCACTTATAACAGTGGGGAAGGCTCATCCAGATACAGATTTTACATTAAGTTCAAGTAAGCTACTGAAGTGTCCCCTTGCGCAGACCTTCATTACAGTTAAGGAAGAGCACAAGCCAAGCTGTATGTGTCAGCTTCTACAGGTAGTAAGTTAGCAGCGTATCTCTTTCTGTAGATCCTCTAGAACATAGCACTAACTTAGCCAAAACCTGTTAAGTGTTCCAACAGAAAATTACCCATAGCATATAATTCCTCATGGCAGAAGTAACCTTTCCTGAACATCCCTGCTCTAGGGAAGTTGAAATCAGAGACCAGTGTCTCTTACAAGTCACTCACCTCAGTTAAACTCTAGGGACTGATCCAAGACCTGAATAGCTAAAAGCATGGACTGGGAATCTGCTGCCAATCTGAGTGCTTCAGCAGACTCGCACCATCTGTGCATCATCCATATAGACCTCACACTGAGCAATGGATGAAATGTGCTCATGCAGAACCTCGGCTGGGTGTTCAGCAAGAAAGAACTCATTATTATAAAACAGCATTCAAAGAGACAAAATAAATAAAAAAATTTCTAACAGTTGCTGGTCGATTCATTCTGTGAATGGAACTCATCACCACAGATCAAATATCTGTATGTAGCTCTTATTTTGGAGGAAGAAGCAGCATTTTTATCTCAGTATGAATAGCATTTAAAGGCCAAGATGGTCTATATGGGTTCACGCTACAGCTCCTGGGACTCTAGTAACAGCATGCCTTATGAACATCATGCATGGATTGTTTTTGCAGCAATATATCAAAAAGGAAACAGATTCAGACTATATTTCCTTAGAACTGCCTCTCTATCTGTTGTTTCGTTCAATTATGCTATTGCTTGAAAAGGTTACACTGTACAAGACAGCATCTTTTTGCCATAACAGTCATAGAGAAGCTCCAGTGCATTTGTCATGTCAAAGCTCTTAACACAAACCCACGTTTTTAAGACAGTGTTTATGTAAAAGAGTATTCTCTTCAATCCATTTGGAAGAGACAAGCTCATGTATTGCCATAAGGCATGCACTCCACTCCGAGGTTTTCATTTCTGGGTACTGCAGGGATCCCTCACTCCTCTCTCCTGTCCCTAGAGGTATTATAAGAGCTGAAAATCAGAAGCATGCTTGCTGTAGTTTATTAGATTAAAAGAGCTGTCAATTAGCTTAGTCATGGGTCTTTGCTATGAAAGGTCTATGTTGAGCATACTTCCATCAAAAATATTTACTTAGTTCTGTAGTTCAGTAAGCTCTTCACCTATTTTTCCACAGGCTGAGGTAACTGTAGGTAGACAATATAACTGAACTTTATACACTTTCTTGTCTTTGCTAAGACAAAATGCCTACTGATAAATGAAGCTGGTGAGACCAGATACATCTTCAATTTATTTTGCTACATGGATTTTAAGCATCTGTTAAGCTGCTGTATATTCCTTCTTATTGTTTTTCTAAAAGTCTATCTGCTCTGTAGAAATCACATACCATTTACACCAGAACAGCTTCATAATGCCTGACTGCACAGAGAGTTCAGGGGTAAGGTAAAGTTACACGAACCTTTTTAAGTTGAAAGGACAATTACATGACTGGTTTGGGTTTTTCTCTTTGGGGGGGAGGAGTATTTAAAACCACATTACTCATAATATTAAAGGGCATATACTAAGCTGTGACTTTGTCGAGAGACATTTAAGGAAGAACATTGGACATGTTGTACCTCATTAACAAAGATTTTCCTGTCTATCCTCTCTTACTGCTTTCAAGTTTCAAGTTGTATATACAACACCTTCTATAAACATTCCCTTTGCTCTTCTAGGGAAAAAGAAATCTGTTAAATCATATTATCAAACACCTTTTTCAGCTGGGCAACTACAGCAGCAATAAAACCAAGCTATAGCCTCTCTTTCTTGTATAAAGATGTGGGGTTTTTTTACAAAGTACTTTTTACCTGCTTGAATTGTAAATTAAATGTTGTTAGGCGTGTTTCTTAGCAATTGTAAATCAATGCAATCCAATGAAGCCAGCAGAGCTTTGCCAGTTTTGAACCAGCTGAGTATTTTGGCATCTTGAATCCTGACTTCCTGCCTTGTTGAAGCAATCTTTGCATTACTGTGATGAGGATATTACACTGGTATTAAATCCAAGTTGGAGTTCTCCCAGATCTCACCTAAACTCCTAATAATGTCCAAAAAAAGCAGTATTTAAAAATGTACTTTAAAACTATTTTTGGAAAACCATTTTGAGACCATTCCCAGATAGCTTAAATTAGACTTGAAGGACATGAGGAAGAACTACGCTTTAAATGCAATCGATCTTACTGATAACAGAACTTACATTTAGATGTTACTAGTATTTGTGTTGATTCATACCATCAAAGTAGTAATTTACCACAACAAATTCAGAAGAAGAATGACGTGGATTTAAAGCTCTAAATGGAAAAAATGAAAATCTGAGCTCAGTTCTTAACTGGATCAGAATTCTCTCTGTATGCACATCTATAAATCAAAGATCATGTTTCCTCTGTGTACCATAATAAAGCTCAGCTCTCGCCTGCCTATCCATCTCCTACACTTAGACATTTTGTCTGTTCTTTCTAGTGCAGTTATACTGGTTTGCTTAGTTAAAGCCATGGATAAATGTAACCTCAATTTAGAACTCCTAATTTAATGGTATCCAAGCTTTCTTTTGCAATTTTGCTTATTACAGGCATTACATTGCTGTCATGATTGCTAGTAAAAGAAAAGGTGTGTGAAGTGTCTACTGACATAAGCACATTCGTATTTTCAGAAACATAGTCACTGTTCAAGTAATTCACTAATTCAACTCCCAAAAATTTTCTCTTTTTTTTTAAGACTATTCATGTGTTAAAGTTATGTATCCTCACTATATTTTCAAAAGTTGTGATTAATGAAAGTTGCACTGGTTTAAAATGGCTCTATTACATGTGCAAAAGCAAGGGGAAGAGAGATTAGTCATTAAGACAAGATTGTGACTCCAGGTCACTGTAAGAAACTTGTCAATGAAACAAGAAAAGGGAATTCTCCTCTGAGGAGATTCCTCTACTTAAACACAATTCCATTAAACTAAGAACATGTTGAATGTAAGCACCTGAAATACAGCAACAACAGAAAAATGCTCTATTTCCACACTGCAGAATAAATCAGACTTTCATGCAGGGACTGATCTCAACAGGTCTGCCACCCACCTAGCAAGTCCCCTACTTTAATGGTGTTTTAGATTTGAAGTTTTTTATTCCTTTGGAAATACATATCACACTTGAAGTTGTACATTCTCTCTGGTCAAAAGATCTCTCATTCTAAAATTGAGTTAACTGAGAGTTCAGGCCATGCTCCTATGCTCTCCATGATGGCCAGAAGAAAATACTTCACAATTCTCTGAAAGAGACCATCAAGTAGTATGATTTCCTGCAGCACAAAGACCCACAGATACCTAATGCACATACAAGAATGTATAGCACTGATGAACCCTGAGAAATCTTCAACAAGCTGTGGAAGCACCATAAACTCACACAGCACAGCAGCTAATTGAAAAAAATCCTGGGTTTTGAAGAACTAATTCACTCCAGCTGACAACACAGTAATTGTGCTACTTTGAGAGCTATCCTGGTCACTTTAGATGTCTTCATAGAAGACTGAATTGTATGAAGCAGACAAAGATTGTAATTCAAGTCCCACTGATTCAGGACTGATTCAGACTTCCTTCCCTGAGTCCAGGGAGAGGGTGACCAGACTGTGAAATACTTCGAATCTGTTGCATGTCCTTGCTATGAGCTTTAACCTCATCACTTGGTCAAATTAAAATTGATTTTCCCTAGAACGAGGAAAGACATTTCTCCTACCAAAAATCTGTCTGACCAAAGTACAGCTTTCCAACCCTACACACTTTGTCATAGGAGCACTCTGCTTTTTCTATTAATCATTCCACTTCTGGAAGGATGAGGGTGAGAAAAACCAAACAAATATAGAATCATAGAATAGTTAGGGTTGGAAAGGACCTTAAGATCATCTAGTCCCAACCCCCCTGCCATGAGCAGGGACACCACACACTAAACTATGTCACACTAAACTATGTTTTCTAAAAACATGAAGACTACAGACCTGGTCCAAACAACCCTGGAGTTAGAATTTATAGGAAGTCAGAAAAAAAGCTGATAATTAAGTCTTTTTAAAGCTTGAGCAACTGAAGGCAAGTTCTGTGAATAAAAGTGACAAGCATGCAAGCATGCTCCCTTTTCCCAAGATTGTGTTTTGTTTCAGAAGAGATACAACTAACAAGCAGCAAGCAGAAAAGAAGGCATGTAATTTAAAAATGGGGAAGTGACAATAGCCTGTAAACAAGAGGAGAGAGGGAGAGACTGCATGGCTCACACCTTGCACAGCTTTGCATTCTCCCTTGCAGACAAGAGAACTAATTAAAACCTTGTGGCTAGAGAAAGACATCATACAATTTAGGTAAAATAAATGGCTTTCATATAAAAGGATATTTTACAAGGAAACATTCCCTTTCATGCTTTTAATCCTAGGATTACAAGCACATATTGACCACGCTATGGATACTCTCTAAGATAACGCTATTTCAAGTGTGCTATAAATTTTGTCTTTCAAAAAGAAACTTACATACAGTATTCCCAGACTAATGGGCTTTCTTTTCAGTGTGAATGTCACTGTGGTATACTTTAAGTAAAGCCAGTAGCACTACATATTATTATGTTTGCCCAGCAGTTCTCATTCTAAGACTGTTTTAGCAGCTTGTAAATTTGCTGAACATTAACTACATAAACTCACATTTTCCTCAGGGAAAAAAAGAGTGACAGCATCAATCTCTTGGCTTTTCATTATCTATTTTACTGTGTGGTCTTTGTATGGAAATGCCAGGCAAAATGGTTGAGACATTAACTCATTGTTTTGCCCAAGACAGAAATCCCAACTCATCTCCCTTTGAAATGACCTATCGCCCCTGCACAGTTGATCAAAATTCAACATATGTATTCAAAGATATACTTTTTTATTCCATGGTGTTTAATGAATTTTAGCCTGAAAAGCACCAGCAGGCCACTGCAGAGATTTTATCAGCTAAACCCACACACAGGGGTATTCCAACCCACAGAACATCACTCCTAGAGAATGTCACACCTCCTCTGCAGCTGAAGCTCAGGCTTGCTGGGATCTCTCACCCTTGTGGTCTAAGTGAGGGGGGAAAGGAGATGAAAACTGAATGAAGAATAAAGCGCAAGAGATTGGGATACATAAGTAGGAAATAACAGACTGGAAAATGGCAGGAAAAAGATAAGGAGATAAGAGACTGGAAGGGGAGGAGGAACAGTAAAAGACTATAGGAAAAAACCTCTGCAGTCTTCATTTATGTTCCATGTTCCTCATGTGCATGCAGCCTTTTCTTCTATAAGACAGGGGTGATCTTATACTAAAATGAAGCTTTAAAGTGAAGCAAATGTGGACATCTGTGTTACTCATCTAGCCTCCTGTTATAGTCACTAAAGATAAAAATGTTCTTCTGGGGCAGGATTCACATGACATGTGGGTGTCTGGGTAAAAAGTCCTTAAGGTCAAAGTAATATGTTAATATACACTGTTAAATCTGAGAAACCTCACCCCTGATTTTTATGTGTGTTTCTTGATAGCTTTGACACACGGCTACTAGTCATTTCATGCATCATTTGGGGAGATTATGAGTTCTGAAAACCAAATCTCACAGCTTCATGTTTGATTCCCCAGCACCAAGGGCTATTATTGACTGACAGAATAACTTCTTTTCCTGATGCAACAGAAAAATTTCCTTTCATTATACAGTCCTACATCAATCCAGAGATCCACTGGTTCAGAAAAGGAGCAAAGGTACTTGCGCAGGGATAGGGAGAGGGAAATCTCTCATCACACGGTTGCATACTGTATCATGATGAATACACACAAATTTGTATAGGCAGCATAATCCTGACATGTTTCTGAATTGTAACTTCATTTTTCTGCAATCATCAGATGTGTTTTTACCTTCTATGAATGGAACACAGCACAAAATGTTTGTTTTTAATGACAGAAGAATCGTAAATTCTTCCCGAAACACACTTGGTTTAAATTTGAACCGATGAATAGAAGTAGTTTTCATTCTCATTTACATGTCTTCTAACCAAAAGCTGCCTCATTTCAGGAAATATGTGTCAGAAAAATAGTCTCTTTTGTTAATAGGGAGCAGAATTTTCCACTGGAGTGAATGGTTGCTTCCTGGATACCATATTTGACAAACATATCACATAAAAGCACTTGCTTCAGGTGGAAGGGTAGCAATAATGGTAAGCCTTACGTGTGATACTGCAAAGCTGGTTAAACATTAGCAATGAGCAAGCCCTGCAACATTAAGAGAGTGAATTAACAGATGTCTGTATATTCATTTCTCTCTCAGTAAACACTGCAGGTCAATTCCCCAAAATCATTTTTCTATGTTGGGATGAAATGATTGTAGTGCCTACATGATGCACAACATTCATTTCACTTCCTAGTTATTGCAGTCTAAGGGGTGTCTTCTTACTCACCGCAGCAAGCTGTTCCACTCCGCTTGCAGTTCGTGCTAATGTTACGAGATCTTCTTGCATCTTATCTACCCATGATTTTATCCTACAGAATCCAAAAAGAAAAGAGAAACATCCAATCAGATCACTGGCAAATGGAACTTGCGTACTATTATATTGCACAAGAAAAGGGTAAAAAGTCAGAATATGTTGATAAAACTGAATACAGAACATACAAGACTCGTCTTTGCTAAAAAAGAATAAGCTTGGAATTAACCAAAATATTCAAGGTATTCCCTGGTGGTGTTCTTTTTAGCCCACTCAAATCTAAGCCCCTCACTTATTTCTTTATTTTGCTTCTTATCAGCTGGAGTTTGCCTGGTGCTCTCTGCAATAGACGTTGTCTTCACCATCACGTTTAACTCTGTAGCTGCCTCTTGCTGACAGGTACCAAGGTCTGTTTCCAAATGTGACAGAGCCTAACTTACCTTCTTTCTTTTTTTAATACAGCCCCTATCCACCCTTGATAACCTGATTCTTCTCATACAGTATTCTGTGGTGGCCACCACACTAAGCCAGCTGTAAACCAAGAATATCATTGTATCTACTACTAGCTATAGCATGGATCACTGGACAGAGCTGGTACACTGCCTGCCAGGACAACGTGCCTGACCTGCAGCTCAGTTCCTGAGTAAGCAATGCCTGTCCTGAGGGACTTGAGGTCCCTGTTCCAACAGATACTATAAACAGAGTAAAACAGCAACTGGGAACAGGCTGACAGATCAGAATAAATCTTCTGGCCTATAGCCCCTTTCTGGACACTCCAAGGAAGGAGCAGTGGGCACAGGCAGCAGCAGACATAGGTGTCACGAGGTGTTTTGGCAAGGCACAGGCTCCTGGCTGCTGTTTTTCTCCAGAGAACAGGCAGTGATTTACTGCTGTGTCCAGTAAACCTGACTCTTTGGAAGAGCGCTGGATCCAATACAGGTTTTATGCTTCTGTGCCATGTCACGTTTTGTAGCGGGAAAGGAGCCATGGCATGAGTTTGTTCCAATTAGGTCCAAGCTCAGAAGAAGGTTGTGTCACTTGCCTAGCCAGAACGTCTGATCTCCAACTCATTTATTGCATCACCCCTGTCATTATCGCAGCCCTCTGATTTGAAACCTGAAGCAAATACAGATGTTTATCCTAGCCATTTTTTAGCTTTAATGTCATAATCAAGGAATGACTGCTTAGACTATTCATGAAAGTAGGAAAGAATGAGAAAAAAAGACTCCATTTTAGCTGCAACATGGAGTACTGATTTTGGAGCACTGATTTTACTCCTCCTTTCCCTGGTCATTACTACATTTTTTTGTTAAACCAGAGTCAGTATTTTAAAAGGGCACAATCTCTATTATGGAGTTGCGTCTTAGCTACTTTTATTAAAGGATCCTTCCTCAAGTTTTAGAAGAAAGAGATTACTCTTCGCAATAAGAAAGATTTAGGCCTGTGACATCTAATACAAAGAACTTTCTGACAGCCCAAACTAACACGTGCACAGCTAGGAATGGGAACTACCTAGGCAGGAAGGTACTAGCTAGATTTAAACAAATAGTGCTAGATTTGAAACAAATCCCTTTTCTCAATCAATAATGTGTCTCTCCCCAGTAAATACAGTCTCTCATGAAATCAGTTTGAATCCTATTTCCCGCAAACAGAATACTCTGACACAGTAAACATGAACTTTTACAAAGTTTAGCTCAAAGTGTCTGAAGTCTTAAAAAAAGCCCTGTAGCAGAAACTGAATTAGCAAGTTGTAACCATGGCTTCTCATTAACCATATCTTGTGCCCATGATATTATTGTTTTCAGTCTCCCTCCAGCCCTGGCCTGGCTTGTTTGTTAGTCTCATCTATTATATCGCATCCTTTATTTTCTACTGTGTTGTATCTTCATTTTTTCCACCCAAATCTTTGGATAATGAACAGCGATTTCAGTCTGTCCCTGCAGCACTTCAATTATTTCCTCACTGAATTCCAGGTGTTTCAGACATACAAAAATTACATGTTAAAACCCCATGAATTTAAAAAAGTAATGAGAAAGTTGAAGACTGAAGTCATTTCACTGCTCTCACTCATCACTGAGCAATTTCAATTGATCTAGTTCCCAAGGGCTAGAAGCTTTCAGAAGACTGTCTACCCTTTAAGATCTTCTCAGTACATTCAACAAAGACTGACTGCTAATCCAGATGGCAGAATGCTAAGTTATGATTCCAAAATTTTGGAAAGAAGACTATATTGACTGAACAACTATGTAACGTATGCCAAATCAGTAACACAAAAGGAGACCTCATCATGTCTTTTGTGACTATCTAGATTTCCATGAACCTTTTTTTTTTAGCTTGAAGGTATTTTTTCTAATTTGGGCCAAGCTTTGAAAAACTCTTTTAGAAGACTGTACTATCAAAGCTTCTAAGTAAAATAGTTTTCAAGTTAGACTAGAGGAGTTCCATTGTATAAAATACTCCCCACATTCTCCACGAGGAAAAAGGATGTGCAGAAAATTGTGAAAGTTGTAGAAAAAAAACATGCAACATGTAACATAAAAAAATGCTTATTGGGACAAATCCTTTGGCATGTAAAAAGGACAGATGGCTACTACAACAGTTGTTAAGAAGTCAATCATCTCACATCTGATTACTAATAAACTGCTAAAATATAGGAAGAGTAAACCTCTTCACTAGCAATATAGCCTTTTAGTCAGAAACTGTATGAGTGTGTATTGGAAGAAGAGCTTGAGCAAGTGTCTTCAATGGAAATCTTACTTATATGTCATTTCCAGAGGTACCCCCTCCATATCATGGCATGAAAAGAGGATTATCTCAAAATGGGTCTATACCTTAACTTGATATATCCCCTACTCTCTTGACAAATCCTGAGAATCAAAGAGTGGTAGCAGAATGAATAAAAAGACTGGAGACTCCATGAGTTTGCCCTCCCTTGCCCCACCAGAACTCTCTGCTTCAGAGCTTAACATCTCATTAAACGCTTACAAAACAAAGCACGATAAGAGAAAGACCTCCAGACAGACACAGTATTTGAATAGGTGTCCAAAGGCTCCTTTTATCCACTGTAACTGAGCAGCCCTTTCCCTCAATTTCTGACACTTCTTACCCTTTGTGTGATTTGACCAGTCTTCAGGCAATTTTTCCATTCTTTGGTGAATGTTTGCCACACCATTTGAGCCACTTTGCTACCTATCTCCAAGCTAAAGAGCAAGTAGGGCCCTTTCAGTTCATGCTTTTACACAGAGGTTCAACAGAGGCTAATAAGTGATACAGGTCAAGAGCCATGGTCTGTATTTGCTTTTTCTTTTTGCATAGTATCACGAAGAGCACTCTTATGACCTATTTCTTTTCTCATTCACATCCTACATCTCTAACGTGGCCACATGAAAGTGATGTATGTTGGGATTTAGGGACCAGTTATATTTTCATTTACTATAACAATTGATTCCATCATTGTTTTAATGCTCTCAAACCTTAACTGCTACACTTTGGTTTCCAAAATCTAATGAAAAAAAACCCTAACTTCATTGCTTAAATCTCCACAAAGCCCTTATATTATATAAATGTTTAGTTCTGTATAGAAATCAGTGTGTTAAAAATTGCCTTTTACAGTGTATTATGTTTACTATGGCTATAAAACCGTCATGTGTATCTGTAAGAACAGCACCAACTCATAAGCATAGGTATGAAAAAAGCAAACTGCTATCATCTTCCATTCTTGAATGGTTTCTATTTTTCTGCATGAAAGAATGAGGTATATGAAAGGTGAAAAAGTGAAACCCATTATCCAGAAGTGTTTTCAAAAGCATAAAATAAATAATTGAACACACTGAGATTTTTAAATGATCCATTTCAGTTATAAAAATTCTGGGTGTTATTTCTAAGAGCAGTCGATAGAAAAAATCAGGGAGGATTGATTTTTAAATTGACTTTTCCCATTTCCCACTGCTTTGTATTTTTACTGGATGTATTCATCTCTGTCCTAAAAGGAAACTGGAATGGTGAGAACATATATTAGTTAGTTAAACTTGAAATTTTGGAAGAAGTTACCCTTAAAAACTTCCTTCTTTTACACTGTCTAAAATTCCTGCCTCCACACATTAGCCCACACCTTGCCTTTCAAAGTTAGTTGAACCTAGACTAGTTTTTGTTTTCTTTTTTGTACTGATTTGCAAATGAGCTTGGCTTCTGCTTCAGTCAATGGAAAAGACATCTCCAGAGCTGACCCATTCTCAGCCAGGTGTGCTTAACAACCTCCCTCCTACATTGCCTCTAGAACAACTCTGATTCTTAGTCCAGGTTCTCCACCACAGCTAGGCTACATGCTTGACTTTTAGGCAGGTTAGGGTAGGCAATATCAGTTTCTAAACTGGAATTGTAGTATCACAGAATGGTTTGGGTTGGAAAGGACCTTAAAGCTCATCCAGTTCCAGCCCCCTGCCACGGGCAGGGACATCTTCCATGAGACCAAGTTACCCAAAGCTCTGTCCAGCCTGGGCTTGAACATTTCCAGGGATGGGGCAGACACATCTCTGAGAACCTGTGCCAGTGCCTCACCAGCCTCAGTAAAGAATTTCTTCCTTATGTCTAATCTGTATCTACTCTCTTTCAGTCTAAACCCATTCCCTCTTGTCCTGTCACTACAAGGCCTCATGAAAAGGTCACTCTCCAGCTTTCTTGTAGTCCCCCTTTAGCCTTGGAAGCTGCTCTAAGGTTTCCCCAGAGCCTTCTCTTCTCCAAGCTGAACAACCCCAACTCTCAGCCTATCTTTATAGAAGAGATGGAGAAGTCCATCTTCATTCTAATTTAATGGCAATTCCTTCCCCAGCTGTAACTTAAAAGTAAATAATGATGCTTCTTGCTGTACTGAGTCTGTATTTATCTTAAAAGATGACTTTGTTGCATATCCATCTTAGCCTATTAAACCTTCTGTAGATGAAAGTGTCCTTTTCTTACTTGTCTCTACAACACCTAGTACAGCAGGGTCCAACATAATTAAAAGTGGTAACTTTGGAAGGGTTTTTCTAGATTACTATCGAAAGTACAAATGGTAAAATGGCATTCTAGAACTCTGAGGCAGTTCAGTATACTGCTCTTGCCTTCCCTAAAAGACCTTAAATAACATCATTAGCATTTTTTGTAAGTGCTAACATCAGTATTCCTGCATCTCAATTCTCCCATCCTGCCACCAGACAAAAGCATACATTTGACGTATTTCATGCTCCCTCCTCACAGACAATTTTTTTGGACACAACTGCATCTTATCACCTTCATGGGAAAATCTGACAGAATGTCCAGTGCTAAGGATCATTTTATTTCATTGCATTTTTTAAAAATACCCTGTGTCTTCAGAAAAATGAAACGGGAGCCTTTAGGCGCTGAAATGCTTGTCTGGTGCTCCTTTTAGCTGAAGTCGGCACTGCAGTATCTGCCTGACAGCTGCTCATGGTCAGAGTTTATTTAACGATTGGAAAGCTGTCACAGCCAACGTGAGCTCCCACGACTTAAAGAAGCAGCAGTCATTTTTCCTGTAAAGGGCAACAACCAAAAGCCTGTACAAAAGCTGTGTTTGTTCCAGTTATTAGTTAGGCACGAACGCTGCAATGGATGTTTCATTGAAAGGTGATTACATTTTGCAGCACAATTGTTTTTAACCCCCTTCTCCCCCGCACAGGTTTTCCCCATATCAAGCAATGACTAAACAAAAGGAGCGTGCATGTGCCTTTCCACAGCAACTTCTAAGTGATGTAAATAATGAAGGGGACTGATTAAAGACAGACAGACACGGGTCATTTACTGGGGAATTAGAAGGTACAACCCTGCTGTTGCTGGCTGGGCTGTGATGAGATTGATGAAGAAACACCCAGAACACTACAAAGCCATCCATCCACATTAGACTATTAGCCAACATAGCACAAAAAGCAATTTTTTTTAATTAATTATTTTTATTACTTTTCTTTTTTCCCCCTTTTTTCCCCCTTTTTTTAAGTAAGGCAATTGTATTGCCTAATATCAGAGGATTTTCACAGGTACATCCATAGTCGCACTCCAAGTAGAACTTAATATACCATGTGCTAGACTAAGAAATCTTTCTTTTAACTTCATTAAAACCTGTTTTTATGCTAGACCTGTATGCCAGACTATGCTGGCAGACAGACCACTGCTCAATTACATGGGTGAAAGAAGCCAAGAGGTCCAGACGTAGGACAGCCTGGCTGCAACCTTTTCCCTGCTGAAACTGATGCAATTTTTATTGCTGACTTCAAGGAAAGTAGGTTCATGTAAGTGTATGCCATAGCTTTTTAGACCACTCACACTAATTTAAGGTCCATTAGATTACTTGTGCTTGGATAATGTTTTATAATCTGAAGAGGCAGGCGTAAAACTTAACTCTGCCAAGTGAAGTCACTTGGCATGTTGGTGATCCACATCCAGCTCTCTTCAGTTAAGGTTACATTTTGCTCAAGTTTCTGAATGATTCTTGCACACAAAACTAACAACAATAAAGGTAAAGAAAGCTGTAAGTAGCAAGAAGAAAAACTGTTTTCAAGTTAGGTCAATATTTCTTAAGATTATCAAAAGCAAAGAAAAAAAACCCAACATTGCTCCTAATTCAATGGAAAAGTGGTGTTTGAAAACTGAAGGTAAATGAGATTAGATTGTGGAAATGGTGAGAAAGCAAGCCTTGCTACATTTTTTCAAGCTAACCTTGCTCTGTTTTCTTGCTCAGAAAAACCTTCACTTTCAGGAGCAGACACTTTTTAGTAGATTTGCTGTCAGTGAAGGAGGGGGGAAAGGCTACAAAATCATCATAAAATCAGGATTCTCACCCATTCTTTGCCTCTCTTATGCAATACTAAAGGGCAAACAGAGAGTGTTATTGGAATTTATAGAAGGCATGTGAAAGAAGAACATATGTTACAATGGAATTACTAACCTTCTACACAGAAATTAGCCATGTTGCTGCATTTATACCTCCTACCACAAAACTACTGAGTTTTAATAGCAATGTGTATTTTGATGACCTATTTAGCTGACATTACTCCTATTTCAGATATGGGAATGGACGGACAGATTTATAGAGAAATAGATTTTGGAATAAGTACTAAAGGCAGGTTTTAACAAATTGTCACAGTGTGCTAAATTCCCACTGATTCTAAATCAGGGAAAGAAAAGGGTTGGATCTTGAGAGACTGATGCAAAGATCACTAAAATCTTACGGTTATCAATCAAGCTCTTGAATCTCCACTGCATAGCCTGAAAATGAATAAAATGATATTAAATGTATAAATGAGGTGTGGTATAAAACCAAATTAAGGTAAACTAGTCCATAAAAGCATCTGTCAATTTTCCAGGTCTTACTATAGGATTTCTAACAGTCCAATTAGATGCCACTGAGTGGAGGAGATGTAAATTCATCATTTGGAGACATGCTTACCTTATTCTTTAACTTCTACAGTTATGAATCCCTCAAGGTGGTGTACAGCCCTCCAATACTCCTTCTGTTGTCTGAAAATTAGCTAATGGACTCCATGAAGGTATTACAGCTCACAGCACAAATGCTATCTGTAGTAAACAAGCAATTTACAAGGAAGTTAAGGATTCAGAAATTTAAGTGAAAAGAGCTGTGTGCTGCAACTGTTGGGAGATCCCACTTTATTCCAATGCAATAATGATATGAGCTTGTATATCCATTG
This sequence comes from Nestor notabilis, assembly GCF_000696875.1. Classification (NCBI taxonomy): domain Eukaryota; kingdom Metazoa; phylum Chordata; class Aves; order Psittaciformes; family Psittacidae; genus Nestor; species Nestor notabilis. The sequence continues at coordinate 26,550 of NW_009933999.1, read as the reverse complement.
TCAGCTATCTATTGAAAAAATTTGCACATAGTTATACATAAATGTTTGGAAGAACTTTTGTGTAATAAAAGCAAAGCACAGATGAATTCATGACATTTAGCTGCTGCACTGAGTGAGGACAATCGGGAAGTTATGCTATGTCTGTGCATGCAAATGGATGCACGAAATGCATCATTTTGCTCCTTAGGCAAAGATTTTTCCTCTGTTGGCAAAAAGGAAAAATAGAACTTCATTTGTTTGACCTCTTTGACTGTCTTACATGCCCAAATGTGACCAGCTGCTGGTCAAGGACTTTCTAGATATAAGACAGCCCCAATAGCCAAGGACAGAGGAACCTTCTTGCTCTTTCCTGTTTTCAAACTCAAAATCCTTGCTTGGAATAGGTACCATCAAACTGATACATTTGTGGAGTAAGACATAATTTCTGTGTCACATCTGTCATTCTGTAGAAAGAGTTAATGTAGACAAAAAACCTCTTTGGGACACACTTGATCTTTGGTAGCAGACATTTTAGTGTTTAGAGCTGGGATTTTTAAGCTCTTATTTCACCTGTTTCAGCCATCCAGTCACAGAACCTATTGTGATTTGCTATTTTTTTTCCAAACTCTCCCTCTCTGTATAAACCCAGGCCCTCTCTGTTGTAGCCTTCACAGAACAAGCACACAGGAGCACTCATCAGACTACTCTACCAACTGCTCTTTCAAGGAATCCCTCCATACCACAGATAAATGGGGAACTAGGAACCCAGTGATGGTACAGACAGCACTGGTACAGACCAAAGGAGCAGGAATTGCCTCATTCCACCAGCAGCTCAGGAGATTTAAGTTCCACCACTAACTTCCAGGACAAAGTCAGTGGCAAGTCAGTGTCTTGTGACAAGTTTAGGGCAGACCAGCCACACCCCAATGACTGCCTATGTTCTAACCCAGTGGCAGGATATGGTCAACTGCGGATGGCACCATGAGCTGCTCAGTGTTTGCCCTGAGACAAACTTTTCTCCATCCTCACCCAAGAACTCCTACGTCCAACTAACTCCTTCACCCTGACATCTTTTATGTAGCCCCTGAGCACAGCTTGAATGGCTGTTTTGCTCTCACCTTCCAACAAAACATTGCCTAAATAGCTCCATCAGAATGCTTCAAGGATGGATCTGGGAACAGCACCCTCCGACCCAGAGACTGCTGCTCACTCCCAATGAAATACCCTCTCCTCATGGTTGAGTTCAGTTCTCCAGCTGTAACTGCACTTTCCACTATAACAAATGGGTGGTAGATTCTCCAAAGCATCCAGATGTTAAATAGGAGTGACCAAGTAATTCCTTAAATATGGTGTTCACTTTCAATAGCTAGGATCAGGGCATGGTCATATTATTTTGCAGGCTTGTTCAGTATAAACCAAGCGGCTGATAGGTGTTTAGCCACACATGTTCATAATTACAGCTTCTGCTTCACAAATATTTCCCTTCACTGTGCCAAAAGTACTCTTGGAGTTTAAAGCTTCCTAGCAAATAACATGAAAAATAGCCTCTAATGGAAATTACTGTTGCACAAAATATCCTTTAATAATTTAAGCTCAATCTTTAATGTAAGCCTGACACAGAATCAGCTGCAAAATTACAAGACATGAAAAGAACTCCTTAAAAATTATTATGTTTTAATTATTAAAGATTCTAGTGCTAGAACAGCTCAACAGAGAAGACAACAAATTTTCAACTCAAATGACTGTCAGTAGTCCTTAGATGTGCTTCATTAAAGGCTCTTACAAATAGATATACATCTAGTACCATTTATTGCTTGGCATCAGAAAAACAATCAAACATTCTAAGTCTACTTACAGTTTCTGTAGCTGAGAAATATAAATTCAAAATGAAGAATCCCTAATTTGTTTCTAATCTGTACTAGATGAAACACAATCATTTTGTTTTAAATTGCAGTGGTCTAACATATGAATCTCATGGAGGACCAGCCACCAGAGAGACCTAGGTATATTTGCCCCCACTGCAGTTCCCCCTAACAGCAACTAAGATGCATCTCACCTTCTCTTTGCTTTACCTCTGGTTAACTAGTATTTAAATGCAGTGTGGACTAAGTTCATTATTCTAGTACAAACACTGATGCTTCACTAAAATGATAGTGTTTGGTAAAAAAGAGATTGAATCTCACCTACATCACTACAGTTATTCCACTACTGTAGCAACAGAACCTGGTCCCTATGAAAGTAATATGTAAATGCTGTTATTTTTTGATGGTTTTATATTATACAATAAGCCTGTTAATGGTATAATGCCTCTGGAGAATAAAAAAGCATGTCTTAAAAAAATAATTGAGAAATAAATCTCAGTGTAATGGAACTTTACCAAGTGCTTAACTGCACAATTTTGCAAAGGCGTTTCAGGCACAAAGTGATTTTATCAGTTGCATGTAAGATACCGCACTCACACTTTAGCAATAATTTATATTGAAATTACTTTTTTTCCCAAAGTAATAAGCATTATATTTTAGCCTGAGGAAAAAAAAAAACCCATAAGGAAACTAAAATAATGACATATCGGATACCAGTAAAGAAAAGATTAAAGAAAAAAATAGTTTCAAACAAATCAGGAACATATTCAGAAACTTACTTATGCACATTCATCCACACATATGTGTGTCAATTCAGCTCTGGAAATTTCATCTGATCTGATCTTTGTGCCACTACCATTGCAGTATCCTATTTTCATGCATCTAGAATGCAGGAGCTACATATATGGACTGCACTTGTGTACTTTCCATACTGAATAAACTATACAGGCCACCACAATAAGAAACATACATTTTTCTCCTTAAAACACACAATTAGTTTGATCTCCTGATTGCATTAAGTCATTTACCTTCTTTCATAATATACATGTAGAAACCACAATATCTAGGTGTAACTCTGTGAAAACAGAGACTACATAATGTCTATACAACAAAGCAGCACAATATCTCTGTACCATGAGATGGTATGATCATACTAAATTCAAAGCCTGCTTCAGCCTGACAAAGAAATAAGGATCAGACCTTAGACTGAAAAGAAAATCATTACAAAAGAAATGTTAAATACATAAAGCACATAAATGTAAAATACATAGATAAAAATTAAACCTAGCTTTTCTTTTTTTAGATTATCTATCATTTAATGTGTACAGAGTATCCTTTTTTGGTTTATGTTATGCAGCACTGAATGTATATACTTAACAGAAATGCCAAGATCAGCTTTCAGCAAAACTTCCCTCAAGTTTAGCAACACATGCGTAAGTTCTTAAATCAGTGTATTTCACTGTCTTTTCAGGTATAATGAAGCAATTGTATTAAAAATCAGAGGGGTTTTTATCTTTTTAATTTTTTTTAGTGAGAAAAATGAGTATTAAAGTACTTCACCTCTCATAGAATATATTAGGTAAGTGCAACTACGGCAACGACATTGCATCAGCAGGGAGCTGAGTTGCTCACTTCTCTATATTTATCCAATTGTCTGATGTGGGTTTTGGCTGTAGCAGCAGAATTCCATCACACAGGACTGACACTAGCACCAGCAAGCCATTGAAGTATCCTGTGCCAGAAGCTTTGCTGCAGCAAGGTACATGAGCAGGTAAGTAATTCCACTTATGCAAGTGGTACTAGTCACATAATTTAAGTACACAGCTGAAAAGGGAGCCCGCACTCTGATCCTGTACAGCAGGTCTACCTTTTCTGGGTTTGCCACTTGCCTAAGTGTAAAAGTTAAATGTAAAAATAGAGGTATGCTTCGAGATCAGCAGGTGTTCATGCTCACTTGTAAGATAGGGCATGATTGTATAGGGAGAATCTTCCCTATAACTCTATATGAAATAATAATAGTTGTAGTAGTAGTAATAATAATATGTTCTGTATAATGGTAATTTAATATGAAACTGATTTTGAAAATATTCTATAATCATTTAAGCACTGAAAAAGGCAATAAAGTTTGGCAAAAAAAGGGCAGGGTTTTTTTACACAACTGTGAGCTGTTCACTCCCAAGCTTCAAATTCCATAACCTCCTTTCAAATGCAGTTTTCTGTGATGTTGATCCTTCTTGTTTAATAATGACAAGGATTCATAAATAAATCATCAATTATACCAGCGAGCAGAATGCCACCTTCTGATAAACCCGCGTAGCCTAAGAAAAAAAGCCCTGACTCAAACAATGCTTTGTCAATGTACTGCTAATCTTCTTCTTCTTCTGATATTTTTTTAAATTATTCCATACTTTAGGAGTTTTTTGTTGTACAGTGCACTCCAAAGAATATTACTTGAAAGCTGCACATCCAAATTAATCAGCTGCTTCATTTGCAAATATATACTTCCATTCAAAGCCTGACTTCCAATGCGCAAAGCTGTCACCTCCCTAATGTGCCACTGCAGTGGCATGTGGAGTAATAGCATTTATAGTAATAAAGAGGCATTTTTTTTGAGAGACCTAAATAGACTTCATCTTCTGAAAGCTCGGCACTATCTGTGTTCAGTGCTGCCATTTCAAACAAAAAGTAAAACAGCATGAGAAAAGACACAGAAGATGCAAAGCAGAGATTATCATACAAGCAAAAGACTGGCACAGAATATTAAGTTTCTACAGAAATTAACATCAAAATTAGCACAGCCACGTATTAATGCTATTTGAAAGGGATAATAGTATATGAGAAAATAATCAATGTGTTCTTTTCTTCCTGCTCCAGAAGTTATCTCTGATCCCACACACACCGTGGTGTCTTGAAAACAGCTTTGAAAACTGTCCTTTACACTACATGAACTCTTCGTACGTTAGCTAGCCTAGGGAAGGTCAGGACGCCTGATCACAGGATCAGGAGAGTGTCTGCACAGGTTGGTGCAGAAAGACCTTAGATATATTAAAATCATGACTAAGTTTCTCGAAGGTGTTAGACAGACCAGCTGTGCATCAGAAGTGCTGACATACTGTAAACTACCAGAAAAAAATTCAACGCAATTACCCTATAAAGAACCAGCAGTAACCAAAACCATATTTCAATCTTCCACTTTACAAAATTAACCTTTTTAAATGGCTAGTGTCAGGCTTCAAAGGCCAGTTCAGTTGTAAACAGCTGTGCAGGTCATATGCAGGTCTGCTATAATCCTCCAATAGTGATATATAGTATTTTTCTTAAATCTGCAGAAACTGCAGACTGTAGGATAGTGCTAAATGTCATTATGGGAGTGATACCGAAGTCTCACTCTCATTCTCTAAAAGAAAAAGAACTCTTATAGATAGCTCACAAATTACTTACATAAACCTTAGAAAAATAAGAGTACGTGATCATGACATTTAGGCTTCACTTCTGAAAGCCTGTCTGATGAGACTGCAAGTGTTTGATGCAGAAAGCTCAGGCACAGAAATGGTTTCCAACTGTGCATGCAGGGCCAAAGGGCTGTAAGGGTCAGTTCACAGTAAAGCTGAACAAGAATGACATTAAATGTAATTCAGCTTTAAAACAATGTATTCTCAAAGAGGCTTCGCTCTCCTTTCTCAGGCTGGGGTAAATGCTCTAAGGTCAGGAGGCCACAATGTTTGTCAGTGCATTCAATGAACATTAAAAAGACAGGCTATTAAGGAAGAGTCCTGACATTTACTTGGGAGCAAACTCTCCCTTCTTCCACTTGCCCCCTTCCCCAATTTCAATACATTCTCTAATTAAGCACCAATACAATGCACTATAATTGCTGTAGTGGTCATTACCAGGAATTACCCATTCTCCTATCAAATCAGAGTGTACAGAAAGGGCTGTGTTTGAAATGCGTGAACTTAATTGCCTTATGGTCCCCAAGAGAGATGTACAAATAGATCAAGACATCACACACGCACAACTGATCTCAGCTCTGACACAAGCCTTTTGTCACTCCCTCATCCATCTTTGCTTACTAGGTTTAATGGTGGCTGGAGTCAACGCCGGACAATTTAATAAATAAAAGCACTGGATGTGTTTCAAATGAAGCATACCAGAACACAGGATCTAGTGACATTTTGATTGAAGGTCCGTACATAATGAAGGCTTTTTATGAGGCAGCTGCTTAAAAGACAATCTATTTGAGCAAAAGCAGCGCAGAGTAGCCGGTATCCCTTGGCAATTTACTGTGGAGCATTTGTTTGCTTCACACAGATCTGATTCACAATCATTGCACTTGCACGGCTGGTTGATTAAATCAGTATCTCTAGCAGTCATTACAGTGAGCAAAGAAAAAAAGTCAATTACTAAAGTAATGCTGTTCTGTGTTATGCAAAATAGATAAAGCACAAGAGTGCCTTCTTCAGCACCTTGTTCTCTGCTTCCATTTCCCACTATAAAGTACTGGGGGTTTAAGTTACAGAGTCATAAGTAATATTTAATTAAGAAAAGTGTTAATCTAGAGCAGTGGTGATAGCTGTTCTGAAGAGAATGCACTACGAGCAGTTTAATGAATAATTGCAGGTTCACTGATATTGATCTAGGAAAGGATTGATTTCCTTCTTAAATAAAAATAAAATAAAAGGGTATTCAAACAGAAACAACAACAGTAATTTGAACCTGACTGTGCAAAGCACACAAGCCACTCTCTACCTCAGGCTGCCTCTCCCTATGCTGTGATCTGCACTGTGACAAGTAATGAGATGCCTTGGTTCCAAGCTGGGCTATCAGAAGTAACTCAAAAGCATTTCAAAGGCACAGATACGAAGTATTCAGGCAATAGAGAAGAGGGAAATAAGAAAGAACCCAGCAAGCCAAGAAAATATCAACTCTGGAGGGTCATTCTGCATTTATTTAGGCCTGGATGGGTGTCAGTATATAGAAGAGAGCAATAGCTAGCAGAGACAGAAAGTGGGAATGAAGGGACAGCTCTTACACTGCAAAAGCACAAACTAAAGGCTTGACTTGTTCAATTTTGATAAATCTCTGTGAATGAGAGCATTTCACCTTTCTTTAAAAAAATAATTTTATTTATAAAATGCTACCCCAGGCAGCTTCCAAATTGCTCGGTGAAAAGGCTGTCGATACCATTAGAGAAAGATAAAGGACCCTTTCAAACTAGGTGCAGTTTCTGCATTTCTCTTCATTGTCGTGACTGTAATACAATTTTGCTGTGACAACATACCAGATTCCAAGGATACACTGAATGCCTCAACAGCTCTGAATATGTAACATTCCCCAGATGGGAGGGAAGGCAAAAGCCTTAGTACAACTGTGTTCTCATGTTCACCATAAAGATAGCTCTGAAACAGCAGAGCCGTACCTTTGCCAGACAGTCATTCACTAAGTCACAATCTGTACAATTTTCTTCTTCATAAGCATATTTTTAATAACTTTCTTTTTATTTTGTCTGCATCTGACATGTTAGGTTAGTAGTTCCTATATCAAAGTTCTTTCTTGCCTGATCCATTGCATGCATGTTAAAATAAACTTCACAGCATGGTAAGGTGCGTGCCATTTGCTTATTTCAAAATACTCTCTCACACAGAGTATGGTTGAGGCAGGAAGGGACTACCAGAGGCCATCAAGTCAAACCTCCCTGCTCAAGCAGGGTCACCTAGAGCACATTACACAGGATTGTGTCCAGACAGTTCTTGAATATCTCCAGGGAAGGAGATTCTACAACCTCTCCAGGCAACCTGTTCCAATGCTCAGTCACCCTCACAGTAAAGAAGTTCTTCCTCGTGTTCAGGTGGAAGTTCCCATGTTTTAGTTTATTCCTGTTACCTTTTGTCATACCCCCTGGCACCACGGAGAAGAGTCTGGAGCCATCCTCTTGACACCATCCCCTCAGAGTCACAATGATCAGATGCCCCAAAAGCCTCTTCTTCTCCAGGCTGAACAGACACAGCTCCCTCAGCCTTTCTTCATGTGAGAGATTCTCCAGACCCTTAATTGTTCTAGCAGCCAATTGCTGGACTTGCTCCAAGAGCTCCAAGTCTCTCTTGTACTGAGGAGCCCAGAACTGGACACAGTTCTACAGGGGAGGCCTCATCAGGGCTGAGCAGAGAGGGAGGATCACCTCCCTTGACCTGCTGGCAATGCTCTTCCTAAGGCACCGCAGGACACCACCAGCATTCTTGGCCACAGGGACACACTGCTGGCTTACGGACTATTTATTGACCCCCAGGTCCTTCTCAGCAGAGCTGCTTTCCAGCAGGTCAGCTCCCAGCCCGTCCTGGTGCATGGGGTTTTTCCTTGCACTTGTCTGTTCGGTTTCAGAAGGCTCCCCTCTGCCCATCTCTGCACCCCGTCTATATCTTTCTGAATGACAGCACTCTGGGGTACCAGCCACTCCTCCCAGTTCTGGATCATGAGCAGACTTGCTGAGGAGGCACTCTGTCCCTTCATCCAAGTCACCGATGAGTAAGTTGAACAAGACTGGACCCAGTATTGAACCCTGGGGGAAGGTGCTGGACTCTGTGCCACTGAGCATAACCCTCTGAGTTCTGTCAGTTTTCAGTCCACCTCACTGTCCACTCACCCAGCCAATGGTCCCTGAGATTGCGTATGAGGATGTGATGGGAGACAGTGTTAAAAGCATTGCTGAAGTTCAGGTATACAACATCCACTGCTCATCTATTCAGCCAGTTGTTCCATTATAGAAAGCAATCGGCTTGGATAAGCATTGTTTCTTTTCAGTGTATAATTTGTGTGATGATTTATGCCACCACCGGACACCTGGCTGTGCCTGCCAATATTTCCAGATCCAGAGAGATTAATTATTATTTTTTTTTTTTTAAGAAAAAGCCAGATCCCTCAAAATGATGGTATGATCTTGACAAGTTTGAGGTTTTAATAAATCCCAAGTTGTGGGGTTTTGATTGTTTGGGGTTTATTTTTCCCCACAGAATATTGTCTGGGTCATATATCTGAGGTTTGTTTTGTTTTTTTTTTCTGGGGAAGATGAAGATGAGATATATATGAAATTAGACAGATAACATACCTAAATCCAAGATCAAAGGTTTAGAGAAAGTTATTGGAACACTTGCAATAAAAGTCTGGCCTTGCAAGTGACTAATAATGATTAAAAAGAAAAAAAAATCTTGGAAATGCAGTTTATTATTTTAATTTACTAAACAAAGTTAATTTTCCTTATGTTTCATCTCATTCTGAACCTAACACAACTCAGTGGTGGAACTGTTCAGCTGTCAATGAATGTCAAGCTGTCTGGTTTCATACACCAGATCTCCAAATAGTGAGATTATCATAAGGTACCATAGGGGAAGGGATCCCTGCTGTTGCTTCTTGCCTGGCTCTTCATGTTGCTGCACTGTAGATGATTTTCTCAGTTCACAATTCCTATACACTAGATGGAAGTTTGTGAAAGCAACCCAACCACAGGATACAGGTAAAGAGTTCAGTACAGGATTAAACTTAGCTGTAGTTTAACTTAATAAGGCTTTAAGGTTGGGGGTTACTTGCCTGAAGCTTCTGTTCTATATGTAAGGGAATGCATTTTATTGTAATTTAGTGCAATATTAACCTATGATGAATCAAAAGTCGTTGTGTGGTGCAACATGAAGATGAAGTTGCATTTTCAATCCAGAAAGAATAATTTCAATACAGAAGAATAAGATGCTTGTCTCCTTACCATTAAGAGTCACTTTCTAGCTCTGGTAGTAGAGGTTTGACATTCCAATGCTACCAACGACCTAAATGATAGCACAAAGCGTCAGATTTCTCCTATCTTCATGTTTTACGTGACAGGGAAGAGCCCAGAAGAATCTGCTTTTCCATGTACATAAACGATCTGTTTTCCAGTATTCCTTAAGAATATAGCCCAAATACAATTCCATCACATCCTATACAGGAACATTCTGTAGAGTTCAAAAAAGTTCTAAACTTTTAAGAATCTGCCAGAGCCCTTTCGGTTTCAGCTCAGCTCTCTTAATTTAAGATTCAGATTGATTTCTGAAAATCATCTCTGCCATCTAACATGTAAGTGTAAGAGGTCCATGGGAGAAATTCTTCCCTGCAGGTAGGATCTGTGAGGTTTTAAGTGCAACTCAGGTCATCTCCAGTCAACTGCCCTGTATGGAGGTAGGTGCACCAAACAAACCAACCAGCAAAGTACTGCCATGCTTTGCTTTAAGATCTACTTTTACTGTGACATTCTTCACATGTCCATTTACTTTCTTTTTTTCATAATTAGGTGGGTTTTTTTGTATGTCCTTTTGCTATTCACCATTTGATTCTGATGATGATTTTCAGTGAGTAGCTCTAGCTGGAATCAAGGAAAACACACTTTTAGGATGGTGCTGTTATGGTTCAATATATTTCCTTTGTAGAAAAGCAGCATACAAGACTGAAAGAAAAAAAATGAAGTGACACCAGATGTGGAAGTGACATGAGGAAGAAGCAGTTTTGAGATGGGATAATGCTTCTTGATTGTGTTCTTTGAGCTAGAAGGTGGCAATTAGATTTTCATACCCAGAGAAGTGTGAAACATCCCAATTAAGCACCTTTTGGAGGAAGTCATCATGGATAAACCCAAACCGCTTGTAGTAGTTCTCAAATGTGTCACCTGCCAGGGTAACACTAGAAAAAGATCTTCTTTTTTTATCTTTATTTTTATAAAATTGGAAGGAAATTATCATTTGCATGTTGATTCAAATACGTACTTATTAAGACAGTCAGTCAAATCCATTTTAAGCATAGCTATAGGTCATATATGGAATCATAAAAGGGAGGAAAATAGCTGAAAGGAAAATACAGTGTATTCAGCCAGAGGATAAATCTTATGGACTTAGATGTTACTAGCACCTGATACTATGTTTTATGTGACTTTCATTAAATCATCTCACCTTTCTGCTTTACTTTTACGTGTTTAAATACCATGAACGATCTTTATTTCACAGTGGTTTTGAAAAGTTAATTACTTCTGTAGCACTGACAATACGCATCATTAGTCTTTAAGCTGCAGGTTTCAAGATGAAAAAAAATAGTATTTTTTTCACACGTAAGTCCATTTTTAAGACCTTATGGTGCAGAAACGTGAATCAACTGCCTTACTGAAGATGTTAATGGTATACCTGAACCAGGTTAGATTTTCTTTATAATCAATCACAGTTATGCCCAGAAATGCACTGACGTGCCTAGAAGATAAAGGTGATGCATTGTCCAATATGTGACATAGACATGACAGGAGGTGTTGAAGAGAAACAATGGCCAAAAGAGTGTATGGCTATTGGGGATCACTGAATCTAGAAGAATATCTCTGTTTATGAATTTTATGATCTCACACACACAGGGCTTGAGGCAGCAGGAGTGCAATGAAATTTCCTGAGGCAGCAGGAAATGTCTGTGAAGACAGTGGAAATCCTCCCATCAACTTTAGTAGGGTGAGGATTTCATCCTAAGAGAACAGTTCTTACAGAACTTAGTGACCTTGAAAGATATTTAAGCATTTGCTGAAATGTTTAATATATTAGTGTTTAATATTTAATATTAAAATATACTATATTTTAATAATATATTTAATGTTTAGTATATTAATATTACTTCAAGTGTATTATATTTTAATAGCTCTCCCTATGGGTATACATTTGATACTTATATACTTGAGGGGACTTGTGCCTAGATGAGAAACGATCACACTGACTAAAAGTGGTTTAAGTTATACATTCAGCAACGAATGTAACTAAGTTAGGATAAATCTTTCATTTGAGAGCAGAGAAATTAAGGTGTATCTGAGTATAAACTGACTGGAAGCATAAAAGTGCTGATTTTTTTCTATGTTCAAGTGACATGGGAAGATACTACAGAAGCTAAATGGACTGAGGAAAGGTAAAAGACACCATTTTCAGCATTCAATGTTTACATTTTTCTCTACCTTTAATTACAGAGTGTTTTTACATTACAATCTGAAAGAGTTTTCTGTTGGAGGCTAAGAAAACAGTATATCCCATGTTGTCCTTCATAAAGAGGATTTACTGATGAAAGAAGTGAATTGTTATTCAAAACGTCATATGGCTACACTTGAAAGTTAAAGCTTGAACCCACACAGTAGAGAGTACTAGGGCCACCTGATCTGTGTGGGTATAGAGTAAGGTAAACAAAGACAACGACATCTGACCACCCCCATTTGTAGAATTACCATGTCCTTTTTTCTACTAGCAATCATGACTGCTGAAGGGTATGTGGAAAGCATTCTGAGATCAACTGATGTTTAAAAGGTCTGTAGCACACAGCAAAGTAGGACAATCAAAATTTGATCCATATATGCCTCTTCCTAAGCATGTTGCTGAAACATAACCTCTTCTCATTTAAAATATGAGAGAGCAGTGGTATGTGAGATCTGTTGCCTGCAGTACAACTGACGATACTTTAGATGAGAAGGATGAGATAGCTTTCAGTCTAACAAAGGTAACAGAACACTTTAATGAAAGTTTAGAATTTGTGCTTAATATTTAATCAACTTAATACTTTGATTTATGTAGGCTACTGTATCTCTTTTTTTGAATACTTTCATAGAAGATCATTTGGGGAGAAAAATGTTGACATTTCAAGTTAAACTCCTAATTGTATAAATCTTTTATAGTTCTTCTGTTTCTCTGAATAAATCACTTTCACATTGCAAACACAAAATCAGACATTTCTAAACTGGTTTATGATAAGTACTAATCATAAAACACTAGCTTCTCCTCATTTCCAGTACAAAACCAGCACTAGTATCAGACACCAGGAGATGCATTAATGCATGCACAATACAGATCTATCGTCATGTTCTTCAACTCTGTAGAAATCCTCTATTGAGACAGCAAGAAGCAGGTTTTGATGAAATAAAACAAAATGGAAGCAAAACAATGACGTGCCATCAAAAAGCCAAAGAAGGAGTAATAGATTTATGCACAAAAGTAATGAAATTGTGAACAATGGTTTCAGATTTGGATAGCTACATCTTAACTACGTAGTGTTAGAGATGAAAGACCTATGTATATAAAATTTAATATCACAATACAAGGGTTTCCTCCATACACACTCTCTTTTTATAGTATACAGCATAACACAATATTGAAAATGTGCATCAAAATGCAATGTAAAAGCATCTGATAGCTATCAGCTTTCCTAGACAAGCAAGGTATTGGCAGCTCGGTTACCACACTTTTGATAACTGCTAAATGCAAAATAATCAAGTAGCCTGCTCTGGACTAGTAAGGTGTTGCTACTCACTGTCATGATAAGATTGCCGTATTCTCTCTTCTGCACTTCTGATAGGGTACTTTGAAATCGTCTCTTGCTCCACCCAAAATGGTATATCCAGTAGCAAGTACACATTTACTGCATTCACTTTTGACTTTTACCATTTCCTTTCAAATGCCAATGCGAAAAGCGTGTCAGCACAAGAGTCACATCATCATTCACACAGTCCATTGACAGTAGTTTTGGGGAGGGAAAGTGGGCAGATTGATTTTGTTCCCACAAGAAAAAAGTAAGTGACCTATGAAATGTGAAGCTGACCTTTTCTTTGTTATCAGTCATCTGGACAAGTATAGGGACCACCCTCTTTGTTATGGTTACTGGCCTTTTGTCAACACTACATGCTCCAAATTGGTATTTCCTGAAAGGCTAAACTAATTACAAGTGACCTGACGAATCATAAAGGAAATCATGGCACAACCATGGAAATAATCATCATCTTTGTCATGGGTTCACTAGACTTCTAGGTAGGAAGTGTGAGTAGAAATAGCCTAGTCCTGCAAACACCTAACCTCTCCTCCCCCCTACTATTCAGTAAGAAGCAGCAAACAAAACCACCCAGTGCAGTTGTACATGTCCACATCCACTCAAATCCTCAGCACTCACTAGATGCAGTAAAATAGGTACTTCATTCTGCATTGCTTTGTGCTACTTTTACGCTGGTCTAAGTCAGTCAATTGGTTTTAGCAGATTCCAGAGCAAAAGTGACAGAACAATACAGAAACCAAATCCTACTACTTTTCCATTGTGAAAAACTGACATCAACCAACAAGGCATTTAAACCTTCAAAAGACAAGTGAATGAACAGCTTTGTATGTGGCTATAATTAAATGATAAGCTATTATTTCTTTCTAAAGCTACCTGATAACGGATTAAGTGCGATGCTACTTGCTCCTTTCCCAGATCGCCTCTCCTAAAAGCAGTGGACAACCAGTCGGAGACAACCAGCTCTCTAATCTCCCCAGGTACCATCTCACCTTTAGGCAGTCCAGGCCTGAGGGTCTCCTGGACTGGTAACAGCTGATTCCTCCAGAGCTGTGCCTACTCACAGCTTATTTCTCACCTCCTGTAGAGAAATATTACTCACCTTGCAAAGACATAAAATTAAACACCGTGTTTCTCACACAGGACTATTTTTAGGCACCATGCTAGCAAGCTTAACAATTGGCGAAGTGCTGAGCTTGGCTGTCTTGTAGCTTGAATCCAAAGAATCCAAAGCATGGCTCATAAACATTTACCAAGTTCCTCACGCATTAGCTGACGCATTCTTCCAGTAGCTCTCATCTTCTATCACATACATACCATTTAGCTCATTGTTTTAGCCATATGCTAAACACACTCTCAAGCTCCAGTTACGTGTTCTATGTGTGCTATGTATTAAAATGCCTATTTAGATGTTTCTTGGTCTGCACATTTTCTGCTACAGATGGTTTGTGTAGACTTCTGTTAGTCCTTTGATAGTCACTTCTGTGCCTATGCACAGCCTACTCAATAGTTTAACTGCTTAATCAGCCATACACTGAAGCTCCCACCACTTAAGAGACATGCATATAGTAGACTTAGTAATTTTCAGACTTGTGTTCCTTTAGCCTTAAGCAAAGAAAAAAATGGATGCTATGACAGGTTCCTTTCAGCCAAATTCTATCAATGCAGTGTAACTCTTACTGCAAATAATTTCACCGTTTAAGGACTTCAATAAAATGATTCTTTTCACTGAACTCAGTGAAGCTTAGCTGAACAGGAAAAAAAGCAGTTACCAGTAGGTATTTCAAGAAGTTGTTCTGTGTTGTCTGTACTGTATTTTTTTTCACACAGCTGTTTCAAAAGATGCTGAGCAGCTATAAAATAGTTTTTATATTTTGAGTGACTGTCCACTTTTATTGGCTAGCTACTGTCTTCATGATCGTTATTACTTCCATGACTCTACATAATCAATCACTTTAAGTAAAAAGCCACTCTAACTCATGACACAAACACATTAAAATTGCATCATTTAATAAGGAAGCAGCTTGTGGAAAATTATAGCACACACCTAGAAAGTTTACCATGCTCTTTGGATGTTAGCACTAAACAGCCAGAATTCCTTGTACCAGAATGAACGCTTTACATCATGGAGTAATGGCATCCGTAAACATGAAGCATGACAGGCTGGAAGCATTTGAACAACAGTAATTGCAGCTTCTACTTGAAATTCTTTGGGGAATTTGATGAGCTCCAGTTTCAGCACCACAATGAAAAATTGATACTTTAAGAATGGACAGGGGAATGCAATAATGAAGTAATGAAAGAAGAGACTTCAGGGGACTTGCTTTTTTCCTTCTTTATTGTGGGCCTGCTTGTCTACAAAGAGCAAGTGTCTGCTATAAAATGATAAATCTCTTCCAATCATAACAATTTCAAAGAAATACAAAGTAGAGGGATGAAGGGAGGAAAGGCTATGAAAGGGTTTTTTCATCACTTTCAAAATGCTCACTGATGTCAGTGATGTTAGGATTTTCCCAAGAAAAATGGTGAAGTTAGAAAATGTCCTGAATAACATCACTGAATCTGAGGCTATGTTCGTATTAGTAAACACTGTGGCACACAGGAGCAAATCAGGGGAGCAAAGCAGTTGTGCTGAGGACCAAATGCCGAAACAAGGTGTATCTGGGTCACTTTACTTGGGACTTCATTATAGATTGGTCCTGTAGACTGAATGCCTGTGAGCAGTTAGAGAGTGTTAGCTGTCCTCTTGAAGCACAACTTCCAATTAATTTTCACCTGGAATCAAATCTGTGTGCACCAAGATCACTCTGCAGCATGAATCTAATGTGCACGTTCCTGAAATGCTAAACACAGCAGAATCTACAGCTAAACTTACTAGCTTTTGCAATATTTGTATTGCCTTTCTCATAGTCACAAGAATTTCCAGCACTATTCCTTCATCACGTAGACAACATTTTTTTTAAACTAAGACTCCTGTAATACAGTTTGCAGCATAAAAATCTCGGTTTTATGCTCATTTTATCCCTTTATTACTCATTTTCATAATGATGGCTTTCACTGCAATCATTTCATCGGACCATAAGTAAATCAAAATGCATTCAACTACTGGTAAGAACATGAAAGATCAGAAAGGTTTGTCTCAAGTGTCAGAATTGCTGTGCAGTTATCATAGTTGAGGCTGAGGGTGCATTGCCTATTTTGTCAATACATCAAGCAATATGGAAATAATTTCACATCTCATATTCATAATATTTATTATCAATCTAAAAGAGAAAGTTCATTTATGTAGGTATTTATATAGACAGCTAATTTATTGGACTGTATGCATGGAAAACTTGTTATCCTTAGATTCCTTTCTCAACACTCTCCTCAAACTGAGTGGCCTAAAATAGGTGTTGTACTCCAAGTGCAGCCTCACCACTGCTGAGAACATATGCAAGAGCAATGGGGCTCATAGCATGAATGAGATACAGGGTGAGTTTCAAGCCAGTTCCCAGAGTTACAGCTCTGGTGTACATGTGCATCAGGGCTGTGCCTGTGTGCACACACAGTGCGCTTGGGCCACTAATTCCTTGTGTGGGCCAGGAATTCCTGCACAAACAAGACCATGGACTGATGTGAGTCAAAGGACTGACGTTAGCCAAGGTGAACGACTGAATCCCAGCCACCTCCACAACAAAGTCCCAGCAGTTTTAAGCAGATCACCTAGTTCTTTAAATGAGTGCATATGTGCATATGTGTGTATATGTAAATAATCTGTATGTACACAGAAATATAACTTTAAACAGAAGCCTTTTGCAGTGATTCATGAATATATCAAATGATTAATTCCAAACGTGTTTTAACAGTGACAGAAAAAATGTAACATTTATACAGCTAAAAATCATAGTTATTCTAGGAATTGCTGAGAAATAAGTATGACTAGTTAACGGCTATAGCTGCACTATTCCTCACTCTCTAACTACTTTTAATAGGGAGTTTTTCTTTATTCTCATATTTAAAGGTATTTAGCAAATTTATGTCTTTATTTCTTTTTAATAGATGTCTAACCACTGCTGTAAACAAGCCTGCATGCACAAGGAGGGGAGGGAAGAGGAAATTTACATAAACATACCTTCTGCTACATTTTTCTACTACAGAATAAAGATCTGATTTTTTACTGCAATATTAAAAATCTATGCTAATATTTCTCTGTCCTTAACTTAGTCCTTAATCTTGCAAACTCTTCTTCATAAGAAGTCTCATGTGCCTTAATGAAAACCACAACAGGTGAGAATTAACTTGCACTATCCCATGTGGAACTGATTACAGACCTACTGATTCAATCTACAATTAATAGTGCAAAGAAGAGCAAGTATGACAGCATCAGCTTCCCTGCACAAGCTATTAAAAATGGCCACATTTCTACTCCTCTTATCTGTAGTGCGTGTATCTACTCATCAGCTTACCACTGTGTATTTCTTACTCATCCCATACATGATTTCCACTCAAGGTATTAGGAATCCAGTGCAAAGAGGAGGTATGCAACAAGCATTAGAGGGCTGCAATGCAGACAAGAGAATAGACTTCTGCTACTGTTTCAGTCTGTATTTTCTTACGTGGATACAGATTATTCTGATTAGCACAGCGTCACCTTGGAGCACACTTTAAGCTGTGAAGTATCAGTTTAACAGAGAAAAGGGAAGAACTCTGATATGCTTTAAAAAGGAGTAGCTGTAAAAAGATGTTGAAGCACACATAAAATTACCTGTGCTATGTAAAACAAATATCACTAAGGCAATCTCTAACATGCTATTATAAAATTTGTATCTATATAAGAAAGTAGAGCGGAGCTCCAAAAAGCCAGAATAGGTTCCATTAGTATTATAGCTAGTAGATGGGAAAGAACCTAAAATCTCAAATTTGTTATCATTTTCATGATTTGCCTCCTGAAAACAAAAATTACATTCCATGGCCAGGAGGGTCCTTTAAATCAGTGCAGGGGCTTTAAGCATTATCAGCATCTCCCACATCAGCAAGAAGAACAAACGGCTGATTTTCATGTGAAGATCTTGAGAGCATGAAGAACTTAACCTCAACGTCAGCAAAGTACTAATAAAAAGACTGACATCTTACAAGATAATCAGATTCAGATAATGAAGCAGATAAGGTGTGGTATAGGAAGGTTGGCCACTTATATAGTAAGGGCCCGAGTATTCCACAGTTTCAAGATAACCAGAAGAAGTAAATGGGAGACAAGTTTGGAGAAGGAGGCTTGTAAGAATATGGCACACACTGGTAGTAAAAAGCAGCCTGCTGAGTTGGAAGGATGTTGTTCTGGGGTTGTGCAACATGCTACAGCATCAAGTGCTGAATTTAGTTGTAAATTATGTCTTCTGCAATAACATGTAGGAATCCATGGACCACACTATCTGGCTACAAAAACAGGGAGCAAAAAGGTCATCTCTGCAGCAACAGATCATCAGAAGTGTGAATCTTCTTGGGAAATTCTGTGGTTTGTGCCTGCTGCCAGCTGGCTGGAGAAGAGCCACTGCCACCCTAAAACCTGTGTTAGCACTGACTTATGGGCAGGCTGCTACAGCCTGCAAATCCACATGGCCTATTATCCAGCACAGCACTGCTGCTGACATGGACATGTGTACTCTGGCTGCCAGACAGCTCAGCAGTCAAGCAAAGTGAACTGAATTTGCCCTTGTGCATAGGCGCAGCCTAAGGAACACCACAATTATATGCAAAAGTCTCACGTTCCATCAGCTTTCTACACTTTGGGTGCAAAACAGAATTGCCATGTGTCAAGCATGAGCTGCAATCCGTGTTGACAGTCCATATCCTTACAGGTGAATGAAGACCTCAATGGCTCTTGCAAAACAATCGTCTCACATCATTTCACCCTCTCAGCCTAAGATTTTGGACATCTAACAGGACAAAAGAATCAAACTTAGAGATATCAGTGATGAGGTAGATGTGAAGCAATTACGAATAAAAAAAAACCACACTCAAAAGCCAAGTGCTAATGCTTGCAAAGGGTTAGCTGAGAGCACCTTGGCCTTCAAGCTTACCACTTTGTTAATTCTTACAAGCATTAGCAATCTTGAAAGGGGATGCCTGGTTTAGTGAGGGTATTTTATCCATTCCTGATGTTAGACAGAGACTCAGCAGGTTTTTGTCATTAGTACACTAGAGTACAAAGGGAACAAAAGAAAAGAAAAAGGAAAGCATCCTGCCAGAAACCTGCACCTCAAAGCAAGATAACCACTCCATTAACAAATTACTCCACTGGAATCGCACCATATGTTGCTTGCACTTGCACCTGTTGATATTCAGGCTTCAGGCAGCAGCAGATAACATTTAGAGAACCTTGATGCTGCAGCAGAGGTGTGAAACTTCTTAAAAGATTGCATTTAAGAAGCTGACCTTCAAGCAAATTGCCTGGCACATATGCTCACTTCATGCCGTGTGGTGAACTCTCTTGGCAAGATAGAGCCCTGAGACTGAAATATTACTGAGGAAGGAATGAGAAGATTTAGAGGAATATTATGATATTTTTTTCTCTCTAGAACCTGAGCCAATCTTTCACCTGTCATAGGAGAGTAAGTGTGAACATCACCCTCTACTAGTTTAGTTTTGTCTTTCTGGCATCAGTTCCAAGGGGTCTGTTGTTCAACCAGCTCAGAAACAAGCAGCTCTTTCATTGGTGAAGAGTGACACCAGGACTCTCTAATATTGCCTACAACATGTGGCCTAAGAAATTATTTCTAGAGGCAAAGGGACATTCAGATTTGAATGCTGTCCAGTCCTTTAGGCTATTGAGACAATCATGCTATGCAACCCAGGTCCAGTAGCATCCACTCTGGTATGGGACCAATGGAGTCAACACAGACTTCCAAGTTATCACTACTGCTGGGTGGAATCAAGCAGGGACTTGGCACAGACTAAGGGTTGTAGTTCCCAGGAAGAATATACCTCCAAGCCATATGACACAGCCAAATCTTCCATCCTTATCACATTCATAAGAGAAACCTGCTGTCTACTGCATATAGGGAATAGCTCTAAACTTTTCTGTTTTCATCTGGACACTAATTTCTTGAAAACCTTTGCATACAGACATTTCTGACAGTAAGTTTGGTTTAAAAATTTATTGTGGTGCTCAAACTTGGACAGCCTGAAGAAAAATCAGGAAAGATTTTTGGCCTCTTTCAGCCTCTTCAAGGCTAGGCTTGCCTGAAAAACTGTTCCTATTTAAAGAGGATGAATGAAAATAGAATGCCTACTCCATGCAGCTAATCACCACTCTTTTCACCCTTTGAGTCTGAGTCTTTACTGAATAATGTCCTTCAACTGGTCAGGAAATTCTCTAATGATAATGTAATCCCAGAGCTGGAGGAGAGGTCATGTGCTGACTGCACAAATTACTGTGTGAGGTGTCCATTAACCAGAAGGTCAAAATAGGTGATCACACTAATCTATGGTCTATGTCACCGTAGTACCTCCCACAGGTCTTAACAGCCTGCTGGTACTTGTGTTTTAAGCTCTTTATCATTTTTCCAGAAAAGGAGAAAAGTAAGGTCTATGATTATGAACTGTAGGGCAGTTCTATCCTGCACATAGAGTCTACTTTGCCATGTTTCACCATCACACCACAAATACATAATGAATGAATTTCACCCCATTACAGGGTCGTTGTGATGACAGTATAGTCTTCATTATGAAATATATGCAGCACAAATCTTTGTCTACTCTTATCCTGCTAAACTCACATGGAAAACATGTCCCAAGGAGAAAATAGGCCCCTGCACACTAAGTGTGTTACTGCTGTTATCATTATTGTTGTTTTGTGACAAAGTCACACTTAGGGACCATAAACCACATTGGTTGCTACCCTCTGCATGCACTTATGCCACCTTTCTATTGCGGCCAGTGTCCCATTTCACAGGTAACTTACAAAATACAAACACATAGATAATACAGGTGGATAAGACACTTTAAGAAAACAGCAGGGCAATATTGCTCCTTGTACCAGCAAATCTCTCAGCATATCACCAGACTACCGCTTGTCAGGTTTGCTGATGAATTAGAGCAAATGAGAAGGTTAAAACAAAGAGGAAAAAGGAACACTGGCCATTAAGATGTTTACAGAGAGACCCTCTGTCAAGAAAATGCACAACAGTGGAGAAAACTATTGGAAACTTTAAAATGTGGCTGACAGCAACTATCATCTTGGACTAAAGAGAAACTATCTTTCCAGCAGAACAAACTAGCAGAGGTGGAAGGGCCAGCTGTAACATTTTGTTTTAATACAGATAAAGTAACAGAGGTTTATATTTTAGATTATTCTCCCTTCTGCAAACACTCTTTTGAATTCAAGTTCTACCTGAGCACAGTTCAAACAAAAGCAGAGTCAAAAATCCAGTATTTTGCCCTCCACAGACTGCTGTGGCCAGAGAAGAGTGAAAAGAGATCTCTCCACATTTGAGGGGTTTTGTTATTAAACTGCAAAGATACCCCTACAGCTATGAAACAGAGATGCTTCCTACAGTGTGAGTGTCTAAACTATCTCCTGAGAGCAAGGGGTAGGGATACAGCTGTACTCCTAAACAAAACAGGCAAGGGACCACGGTCTGGTTCAAACAACAACTGTCAATACAGACTGCATCCACATACCTCAGTTCTCTTGCTGTTCCTCAAGTACGGACCACTTCCAAAAGTGGTGATCACTCCCAGCATGTTCACTGAGAGCAGAACATTTATTTTACTGTGCTCAGAAGTAAGCTAGGGCATTGTCTGCGAGTTAGCTTGCATCAGGGCTATGCGTGGCATCACTTAAGCAGTATAAATGATCACAGGCCAGTTCAACAGCCCAGGCTTTGGATATGTTCTATTTATTAATTCAGTTTAAGTCTGTTCAAATTGACCAATCCCTTGCATAGTTGTAATAGACAAAGTAGATTTTCCAAACTTGATGAACAGTTAGGAAAATCTAA
The DNA here is from genome assembly GCF_000696875.1 of Nestor notabilis. Classification (NCBI taxonomy): domain Eukaryota; kingdom Metazoa; phylum Chordata; class Aves; order Psittaciformes; family Psittacidae; genus Nestor; species Nestor notabilis. Next base: position 4,385 of record NW_009933999.1, on the reverse strand, counting down.
CCTCAAATACAGAAGTACAGAGTCACTTTTGAAAATGTACAGGTGCTCATATAAATATTTCTTTCCATATGAGAGACTTTTTCTTTTCTTTCTGAGTGTTGTTACCTGTAACGTGGCAACTCTTCTGCCTCATATCAGCTGCCCTTCTTTTGCCTCTCAATAGTTTCTAAGTAGCCCTTCTCTCAAAACATTTTTATATGCTCTTTTATCTTCTACCCTCAAAGTGATTTTCTTAATGAATTAACAATGAGAACATTGCACAAACCTTTTCCTAGACTTTCCAAGACACTGTGCAGCAAGGTCAGGTTTGTTCACTTGCTACTTTCTGAGTGTTCTCGGCATCTTAATGCTGTTAAAACAGATGATTTTAGACTTTTATTATGCATCTTCATATTAATACCCTCTTCAACTTTCTTTTGCTAAAAATTACTAGATTTAATGAAAAATATTTGTTTTAACAGTATTTCTGGTTAATTCCATAAAGCCATTTGAAATATCCTGTAATAACTCCTGACACTGTTTACATATTTTTCCAGAAGAGTAATTGCTGGGTATCTCCCTAAGTCATTCTCTGCTCTACATTTTTTTTCTTTTTTTTTCCCCTTCCCCTCAAATACCAAGTATTTCTCCTGACACACAGGATTTATAATAGATAATTGTGCTCATTTTGGCTGGAGGAGAGTTAATTTTCTTCGTAATAGCTGATATGTGGCTGTGTTTTGAAGTTGGGCTAGAAATGCTGATAACACAGGGATGTTTCAGTTACTGCTGAGCAGTGCTTACACAGAGCCAAGGCCTTTTCTGGTCCTCATCCCCCCAGTGAGTAGGCTAGGAGTACCTAAGGTGTTGGGAGGGGACACAGCCAGGACAGCTGAGCTCCAACTGATCAAAGGGATATTCCACACCATAGGAAGTCATGCTCAGCATATAAAGCTGGGGAAGAAGAAGGAAGGGGGGACATTCGGAGTGATGGCGTTTGTCTTCCAAGTAACTGTTACACATGATGGAGCCCTGATTTCCTGGGGATTGCTGAACTCCTGCCTGCCCATGGGAAGTGGTGAATGAATTCTTTGTTTTGCTTTGCTCATGCACAGCTTTTGCTTTACCTGTTAAACTTCATCGCAACTCATGAGTTTTCTTACTTTTACTCTTCTGATTCTCTCCCCCATGCCGGCAGGGGGGAATGAGCAAGCAGATGTGTGGGGCTGAGCTGCCAGCTGGGGTTAAACCAGGACAATAATTTTCACAGGTTCAGGGGGTGTCCCTTTAGAGCTCTAAAACATACACTGTCTGGACCTGCACACTTACAGACTGTGTAAGTCTGACTAACTAATGCTTGGTTATGCTTCCTTGGGGATATGCAAAGGTGACAGTTTGACAACTTCTACGGGATAATGAAGTTCAAATGTTCTGAGATTGGGGACATGGATTTTGGCTTATGAAAACCTAGTAGTCATGTTTTCCATTAACCCGTGCTCTTAAAGATATACCTCACAACAGCGAAACAGAAAGAGTGGGAATTTGCATTTAGTTTTGCAGGATTCTGCTGAACAAGTCTTTTTTAAGTTTTGCTCCTGTAGGCCCTATACTCTTGTTCTTTTTTTGTCCTATTTTACCATTACTTTGACATTTTCCAATCTGAATCCTTTTGTATGCCTCCACTGCAGTGACAATGTACTGCTATCCTCCTTCCTTACTTCCTCCCTCTTTCCTATTTCTTGTATTTTTTCTGTATAATCTTTTGAGACACTCAACTCTCAGACATGTGCAATTGTAATCTCTACAATTTTTTTACTGTTATTGAGGATTAAAATTGGTGTGATAAATGTGCCCCTTCGGATAACGTTACAAATCCAGAAAAAGAAAATGCATATAAAACAAAACCAAAATTGAGTTGCATTTATGGATCAATCATTCAAGAAGCATGATTTTTATAAAAATCTCTACCATAGCAGCACATTCATATAAAAAAACCTCTTCTGTACTAAAAAATCTCCGAAACTGAATGCTACTGTATAACGGTTAATCACAGAATCATAGAATCATAGATTAAGTCTTCATTTAGTCTATTGAGCTGCTCACACTGAAGTAGGATTTTAGTCTGCCAAAGTCTCTCTTTTGCATGGGATTTTACTTTTGAAAGAAATCTTTTTATACGTGAATTTATTACTAGATCCAGGCTCAAATTGCTCACGAGTTGCTCTCCTAATAGTTTGCCACTAATCTCATTATATTTACTACATTTTGTTAAAAAATCATTCTCCACATTGTCTCAACTGGACTTCATGGCCACCTATCAGTCTTGATCTGTAAGAGATTGTCATGAACTCAGCAGCAGTAGCACAGTCCAAGAAGAATTGCCAGGACCACTCCATGCCTGAGGAAGATGACAAGCTGAGAGTGAATAAATCCAGAACCAGGTACCAGAACACTAGTTTTATGATCAACTGTCTCCCAGTGTAAATGGAGCAGAGTGTTGCTTCTCGCTTAAATTTATCTGTGGAGAAAAGATGCTTAATCTTTCCAGTTGCTGAAAGACAAGGACAGGTTTCAGAGCAAAGGTGGCAGCTTGTATGAGAATCTGTAGGTTCAGTAACACCTGAAGTGCACTGTTCCTGCTAGAGCGACTAATTTTCCTCACTACAAAGGAAAGAATGTGTCATATAAATATACTTCATGGCAAATTTTTTAAATGTTGGTTATAATGGAATTGGAGAGAGTGAGTATCTTACATATACAGATAGTAGTCTATGAAACGTATTTAAATAGTGCCTACTACTTTAAAGTCTCAGTGCATTGTGATCTGAAACTAATTCAGTATCCCTGTGTCATAAAAGGTGACAACTCCTTGCATTTCAGAAGAGAGACTCAAGGAAACCAAGTGCCAGTCTAAGGCTCCAGAGGAAGTGCTCAGTTCTTTGATCTCTGCAGACTTAGGCTGTTGCCATTACCCTTTCCCTGCAAGAAGAGAGAAGAAATATGTTCTGACAGCACAAAGAACCACATTGGCTTTTTGTCATGATGCCCGATGTCAGAACTGGGTGAGAGCAGTAGCTGAGAAATTTAAGTTCGTACGTCACATGCTCGTTCAGGAACGAATCGTATCCGCCAGCTTCCTTTACTGGCTAAATTACACAGCAAATGCACCAAGGACACAGCCAAGGATTGTCCCATCTCACGCCTCCACCAGATTATATCCCTTTTGCAGGAGAAGGCAGCCTACTGCAGCAGCAGAATCACCGTCTGGCCGGATGGAATTAGATTACATCTATAAGAGGTGACAGAGCACATTAAAAAGAAGGGAAAAGAAAGGGAAAGACAGCTAGTGACATCCTCCAGCAAGTATACTGGAATGCCTCCAGCCATCCCTTAAAAGGTGGCCGTGTCTGCAGATGCTTCTCACAGCTGCACTGGGGTTGCTCTCCAGTAACACTACCAACACTTGCACCATGTCTAGGACTGACACACTGCTCTTGAAAGACTCAAAAACTACAGTGGGGTTTGGGGCCCCTAAAAATTAATACTTACTATGCTTATCAATGCTAGGAAACCTGGATGGAAACAGCTGAGGAAGTTAGCACAAGTCCTGCCCATACTGCTGTTCTCCAATGTGTTTCAGTCCCTCCAGTAGTCAGGCTGACACTTTGACAAGCAGTAAATGTCTCCTGACGAAAACCATTAAAAATGTGGTGACTGTTCATAAAGTGCTATGTTTTGGCACGTCGCCCTAAGCCACACAATATCAACACAGCTCCAGTAGACATCCTCTTTGGGGCGCTTGCTGGAACCAGGAATAGAAAAATCTCTGACATCTCTTTAAAAAGTTGAATGTGCAACACCAAAAGCTAACACATAAAGTGCAGTGAACACAAAGCTGTGCTGTCTTGCCACCCTTCTTCAGCTGTCCTTTGAGAGCTGCGCCATTCTGGATTGCAAGGGCTGTAGTTCCAGGCAGTCTTTATACGGGCTGTAAAATCGGAAGGAATACTGAAACTGCTGTCTGCTGCAACATAATGACATACAGGTGAACACATCTTCCACAAATGACATACATAAGAAACAGCATTTATGCTGCTCTGTGATTAGTGTTAATCCCATCCCTACAGCTACAAGGCATGCAAACAAAACATATGGTTTTGGACAAGACACAGGTGGGAATCTCTCTGTTAAGTGCCCCATTAAGAATTTAGCAGAGGCATGATTCTGGCACATATACTTTTCCCTTAAGACAATTGTACTACTTGAGGATTTGCCACTCCTGAGCTTCAGCCACCAAGGGATTAATTCTTGAACTGGAAATGGGATGACTGTGGTCAGGGAAGTTTGCAAGCAGGGCAATAAACATAAATGCTATAAATGATGTCCTGGGTTCAGCTACAGCAGTC
>NW_009933998.1:0-9601 GCF_000696875.1 Nestor notabilis | reverse complement strand
ACATGTACACCCTCACCATACACACATACACTCTCACCATACACTCAGGTGCAGCAGTGTTGGCACTGATGATGTGAAACATCTTGGACTTCTATGGAGAGCCCAGGCAGGAGCCGTCAGCGCTGCGCGGCTGGGTCCAGCTCCACACCAAAGGCAGCCGAGCCCCCGCCAGGGACAGCACACGTGGAAAACTACCGCTGAGGCACCTCCCCTGGCAGCCCCAGGTGCAGTAACGGGTGCAGTAACGCCCGAGGGCTCTTCTCCCCCCAGCCAACCCGCCTGAATGCCACAGTGTTTCCGTGGTTGAAGATCAGTGTTTCACATGCTCAGCAACAGCATTTCATGAGCTTCTACTGTATGTGAAAAAGAGCAGAAAGGAGGGTCTTAATGTGCAGCCCAAGTATGTACAAACAGATCACGACATGGTGCATGGTCATTAAGGATTCTGAATGTTCATACTTGAGAAGGCCCATGATATTTTCACACTGGCCATGACTTGTCCTTGCCATTAACCCATCAGCCATAAGAGGTCTGCAGCATCTTTGTTTTCCTTCCCAGGAAGGAATGTGAAGGTAAGAAAATTCCAGAGGGAATCATAGCAGCCTTGAACTGTTCCACCCAGCTTTGTGACATGCTCTGCCCTACCCTCGCAAGGCCAGGCTGAAAGCACATGAGCAGCACCCTGAGCCCGCCTGTCCAGGGGAGGGCAATCGGAAGAAATCACAGTGTCAGAGGCACAGCCTGGTTTGTGGTGAAGGGACCTTAAAGCTCCTCCAGCTCCAACCCCTGCCACGGGCAGGGACACCTTCCACTGGAGCAGGTTGCTCCAAGCCCCTGTGTCCAACCTGGCCTTGAACACTGCCAGGGATGGGGCAGCCACAGCTTCTCTGGGCACCCTGTGCCAGCGCCTCAGCACCCTCACAGGGAAGAGCTTCTGCCCAAGAGCTCATCTCAATCTCCCCTCTGGCAGGTTCAAGCCATTCCCCTTGTCCTGTCCCTCCATCCCTTGTCCAAAGCCCCTCTCCAGGTTTCCTGGAGCCCCTTTAGGCACTGGAGCTCCTCTAAGGTCTCACTGCTCTAAGATCTCTCTGTCATCTGAGGAGTCTTCCTATCAGCTGAACTCACACAGCCTTTTCCTCCACACCCACCCTGGTGCTGCAGAAGCCAGGCTTAGGCTGAGTGTCCCAGACTGCGCCAGCAGCACGTGCTCTAGTGGAGGGGGACGAAGGGGACACGAAGGGGTACAGAGGGACTCCTCAGCCCTGCCTGCAGGGGTCAAGCTATGCTCGCGGGGCCAGCATAAGTCAAGGGCAGTTTTGTCCCTGCTTCCCCTGACCAGATCAGACGCTTAAGCGAGGTGCTGCAAGAACCACAGCGCTGGGCAGTGAGGACCAGACGTGGTTTGGTTATGGAAGATCAAAGAGCAGCACCTGGATAAGCCGTCCCTGCCAGCAGTGAGAAGAATCTGAAAGTACAGGTCCATCAAGGGCAGCAACAACCCTACAAAGCCCTCCCAGCTCCCAGCACAGGGGCCAAGTGCTCGACTCCAGCATGTACCCGGCCTCGACCCCATTGTACGCATCGGGGTTGTCATTAGGAGTGACTTGGAGCAGCCGTTTGATAGTTTTGCATTGGCCAGACAGAGGCCCAGCATGGGCCGGTGGTGGTTCCTCCTCCACATGCAGCACATAACACAGCCCTGACCCCGGCCCAAGCCTCCTTCTGGCACTGCAGCCTGCGACAGCAGCACTGCACTGGCACGGCACCAGCACTGCACCTGCATTGCACTGTCCCTGCACTGGCTCTGCTGCATCACTGCAGCAGCAATGCACTGGCACCACACTGGCACTGCACTGTCACAGCACTAGCACTGGACCATCACTACACTGGCACCGCACTGGCACTGCACCAGTACCACACCGGCACTGCACCAGTACTATACTGGCACTACACTGGCACTGCACTGGCACTGCACCAGTGCTATCCTCTGCAGCTGCAGGGCTGACGTGCATCTGCACAGGGAGATGTCCCTGAAGCACAGGGCCTGCCAAGTCCCACCAGTATTTCCCCAACCCGTGCTGGCGGCCGGCAGGAATCCCGCCCTGGCCATTGGCTCTGCCGCGGGTCGTGGCTGCAGAGCTCCTCAGAGGCTCTCACTGGAGCGGGAAGCAGCAGGAGCACAGGCTGAGCCTGCTGCTGTGCTCATCCTGCTCCACTGCAGACCCTGAGGGAGCAGCAGCCCCAGTGCCGTGCCATGTCCTGCGTCCTCACAGGAGGTGGGCAGAGGGGAGATCCTGCTGGCGCCCGCAGCAGGGAGTGCAGAGGAACAGCAGCTTCTGACTGTCTTGCACCGAGTCACTGCCTGAACCAGGCCTGGTCCTCCTGCAGTGCTCTCCTTCAGCCCCTTCAGCCACTGGAGCTTGGGGGTAGAGCTGATGCCACCCAGCGACTCCTGGTATTCACTGTGATGTTGCCCTGGTTAATAACAGACCAGTTCTAACCCCTACAGGGACAGTCAAGAGTTTGATTGACTGAAGAATTTCTCTTTCATGTAAAAATATAAACGATCCCACTGTCAACATGCACAACTGAACCCAAAGGGTCTGACCAGGGTATGGGAGCATCCCATGGAGTACTGAGGATGCAGGAGCTCCTTTTGTGTTTCCTCATACAGTGCTTGAACCCCTCAGACTGCTGAATGCATGAGCAACTGATGAATTAGGGAAGACTCCACAGCCCGGGAAAGATTTTAACTTGCTGCCTGAGTCTGAAAGAGGAAGAACTTCTGGCTTCCAGTGTTGTCCCTGCAGCTGTAACAAGTCCTCCTGCAGCAGGAGGGTACACTTCCACCCAGGCACTGCCTCATCATCCAGCTAAACTGTGACTTTGTTGGCAGCATCCATGTGTTAACACAGAAATCATTGTGCTTTCCCAGTTTTGCCATTAGAAGATCCAGGAAGCAGATCAGCAATGCTGTGTCCTGTTATCTGAACACCCTTGTGCAGGTTTCCCCAAGGAAGAAGATGATGTAAAACCTCTGCAATCATCTGGCACCTATGACTGCATGTGCTCCTTCTCACTTGGACCTGGAAACGAGCTTGTGGTAATGACTGAACTCCCTGTGCTCCCTTCCATGCTCCAGGGCAGCGCCTGTGCTGGAAAAGGCTGGATTCATCTCCAAGGTCCAAGCCTGTGTCCAAGCACTGTGTGTAGCTCCACAGCAGCATCCCGGCCATGACGACTGTGGGGTGGTGTCAGCACGGCCTCTCCTGCCAGCAGCATCTGGGATTCTCCATGTCCCAGCCGCCAGAAACTCATCTTTCCATTCCAGGCCACACTGTCACGTTGATCCAACCCACACTCGGGTGTGCTGTGTGTGCTCCAGCACCACAGCACCTGACCCATTTCAGATCTGTGAGTTTTAATGTTCATCTCCTTCTGGCTTCCCTAAAAATATGCTGAAATATTACACAGAGCCTGGAGAGACTTCTATTGTTTCTCCCAGCACTCAGACCTGGCCAAACACCTACAGCTTTGCAAGGAAATGCACAAAGAAGTAAAACAAATCCCAGAAAATCAAACTAACCCAAACAGAATCACTGCTCCACTAGCATTAGAAAGAACACAAGTCTGTTTAAGACAACAGGTTTTGTTTTGTTTCTGTCAAAGAACAGATTTTAAAATGACGTGGCCATTTGTAATACTTTTTTCTTTGAAGTGGGAAAGATGCAGCTGGGCATCCAGCAGTAAGTGTCTTAAAATAAAGCCCATCTTGCTTGTGGGACACTCAAGGATTTTCTACAAGGAATGTAAGCGTGTAGAAGTCCCCAGACAAAGGCAGAGCGTGTGTCACCTTTCCAAGAGAAAGGCTGCAGAGTCCTGGGCTTATGTAAATCACAGGCAGGCGTCAAACCAGGAACGCTGGAAACCTCCACAGTTCCTCAACTCAAGTGTTGCTCCTGGGCAATGCTCTAATATTCATTAAAGAATCCATTTATCAACAGACAGCACATGGCAGAGTTTTCCAGCGCAGTTTTCCTGACGCTCCGCTGAAAACGATGCTTTAAACCACGGAAATGGAAAGCAAGACCCCAGGATGCTTCTGCTGTGCTTCATTCCACAATAGCCAAGATGCACACTCTATCCCTCCTGATAACGTCAAGCATTATGCTTTATTTTCCAAATCATTAGCATGCACAAGGATGACCTCATGGTGAACAGATGCACTTGGATATGGCAGTGATTAGATCAGTCCTCTCAGCAGTCAAGTGTGCCCGCTCCAGTTAACCCTTTGAGTACCAACTGCAAGTCCACACTGCTGACAAGCAGAGCTGTGGGCTGTCTCCAGAGCAGAAATCTGCGCCTGTGAGCCTAAACCCCTCTTCTTCTTTCTGGCATACCTGACTGCTTCCATTTCCTAAGGGCTAACACCATTCTGGCTGCTGATCTTAAATGAAAAAGAAAATCCCAAACAACAAACCAACAAGCACTCTTTAGTCCCAGAGGTAATTAAAGTTGGAATGCTTTTGTATCTGTTTGTGCCTGTTTCGGTTTGATGGCGTCTTTTCAGGAACACACGGTATTCTGGTGAATAACTGCTTTTCTTTTTGGCTGAGGGAGCAAAAGCAGGAAAAGATAGCAGCTTAAACCCCATCCCCTAACCCGAGAGAAATCTGCAGAGGGAAAGGATAAGAGTAATTCACTAGTGCTGGATTACTGTGGATTTCCTGGGCTGACTCTCAGACCCAGCCTAATTAAAATACAGCATGTAATGTACCAGTTTAACAACAAAGGCCTGAATTCTCATCTTTTGTTCCTAATCTGCACATCCCCTCAATGAGCTCAGGGATGCCCTTTCTGCCTACCAGGAGGCACAGCCTTTGAGATACACGGAGCTCTCTATGCTACATGAGGGGAATTTCAGGCTCTGCTTCTGAAAACAGCAAGAGAAGGTCTCAACTGGATCATTTTTGCGCACCTGCGAGGCCATTTGTGGAAGGGGAGAGCCAGGGCATCCTTGCAAGAAAGCCTCATCCCAGCTGAGTCCAGGGACAGCACCCCTGGGGCAGCATCAGAACACATAAAACAGCGAGTTCAAATAAATAGATGATAGTTAATAACACACCGATAATGTGTGTCATTAACAGCCAGATTCGTGATTCATTTCACAGACCTCGTTTGCTTCTCATACCGTGTTAACTGCTAAAAACAAACTTCAGTTTAATAAAAAGCACACTTACTCACTGCCCCTTTCTCTTGTGCACATGCATATGCAGCGATGACAGGATTACAATTAACTGGTGTTATGATCAGAGGAGAATTAATCTGAATTTTAACTGAAAAGTTTAAGCTGGGCAGCTGCCTTGTTACGTGAGAAGGGGAAACACAGACCTGTGTCAGCTCCACACATTCACTGCACCGTGATTCATTCTTTCCATTTCAGAAGAGAACCTCCCCTCTCACATGGACAGAAACACCATCCCTGCTTTGCAAGCAGCAGACAGCCCGTTTTGCAGGCGTAGGACAGGTGAGCCTGAGCCTGGAGGAGGTCCTTAGGTGCCCATGGCATGGGGGGACTGGCTGTGTGCTGGAGCACACAGAGCAGCGCTGCTCATGGCCGAGCCCATCACGCTTGCCCCCACTGTGGCCACACTGACAGTGGCTCCAGAAGAGTTTTTCATCCCTTCCTATTCTTACTCATCAGCAGGGATGAAGAGATGCCGCAAACCTGGTCCAGCAGCACCCAAGCTGGTGCATTCTTTATTTCTGGATGCTGCTGGTAGCACCCCCTCCAGTCTAAGCCACAGCAAAGGTGGAAAGATGCTGAGGGATGCTCGGGATCTGTGCACAGCTCCACACAGGGCTGTGGGACGGGGACTCGCTGAGCAGCGGCTGCTGCCTGTGCCTGAGCTTTGCAGTTTGCATTCAGCCTCCTTGTTCCTTGCCAGGAGGGGAAGTGGTGGAAAAAACATCCTAACGGCAGCTCCTGACCCGGCTCTCGGTAACATCCCACTACAGATGCAAGTAAATCAATGAGTAAGGTGAGGAGTCTCTGAAGCAAAGGGTTTGACGCCAGAAGTCAGGACCAGCCTCCAGTTTCTTTGTGCCATAAATTCTGATGTTTGGGAGTCCAAAAACTGGGACCTGGCTGTGGCAGGGTTTACTCTTAAAAACCAGTAAAATCACAAAATCACATGAACACATTCAGGTACTAATGGTTTAACAGTGCTCTGGCAAACTGAAGTAGGTATTAGGAAACATCTTAAATATTTTTGGCATAGAAAATGTATCACAGACTTCAGAAAGTACAACTCCGGCATTACCAAATGACTCTGTCCTTGCTTGTCAACCTGAATTTGTAGATAATACGATCACTGTGTGCCGCAAGAAGAATGTGAAAGCGAAATACAATTATGCATAGAGCAAAGCAGTTAAAATACACCCATAGAGCTGCACTTTGATTTGCTGATGCGTCAACAGATAGTGATTCACAGGGCGAACAACGCTGGCACGCAGGCTCCACGTCTATTGAAACCCATCATTTTTTTTGTCTCAGACTTCTGGCAGAGTGTATAAAAGAATTTAATTCACAGCTGTTCTACTTTTTAATGTAGAAAACATTAATCAAAGCTTTAAGTTATAAGCTTTTCTAATGTTGTTTAGTATTCCAGTTCAGCAGAGATCAATAGAGGCCATCGCTGTGTTTCTTGACGCCTCTCCAGGAAGCAGAGGCGCGATTATGTTAATGGCCCAGCTCCCCTCTCCTCCTGCCAGCTTGCTTATCTCCACTGCCTGCTGCCTGCTGCTGCTGGCCACCAGCGCCGGCCCTGCAGCCTCCTCTTATCTCCCAACAAAGCTCCGGGAGCTCCAGGATCGGAGCCAGTAACGTTAAACAATGGTGCATGGCTGATTTTATTTGTAAGTGATTTATTTTGGTAAATTTAATTTCTTCCTTCAATTTTTCAGTTTAGATGGAAGATATTTGCTAACAAGTCAGGCTAAAGAGAAATAGAGCAGATGTCCTGCAACATTTAGACAGGTTTGAAATAATCTATTAAACAATCCGAAAGAGGAGCAGGGAGTAATGAGAAAGTGCCAGTTTCCCCCTCTGAGTGTAAAAAAGGGATTAAGGAATCTTTGTTAGGGAGTCCAGCACACAGGGACCGTATACTTTTTGGAGTCTGGAAAAACACATCTTGGGCCCACTGGAAATCTGCATTTCAGAGTCAAAGCTGCCTTTCAGGAGGCGTTTATTTAAACCCAATTAGCACAGCAAAGCAGCAGTTTGTGTCTTACTGACTGCTCACTAGCTAGCATCCAAGCTCACGGAGTTCAGCATTACATCTCCATCTTTCAGCAAGGCTGATGAGTGGTCATCAGCATTCATGTGTGTGTATATACATACATATATGTATACACATACATACATGTATGTGTATCCCTCCATACATTAAACCAACCCAGCCAGGCTCCAGGCTAGGTGGGGAAGGTAGCCTGACCATGTATATTGAAGAGATCTGTTAGCATACTGCTCACTGCTGTGGTTTCCGAGCAGAGCACCGCTCTTACATTTCTTGTGCATTAATCCCTGACCCTGGTATCTCAGCAGCATAATCCCCATTTAGCATTAGTAGCAACGGCTTCTACTGCGAGGAACTCTTTCTCGATAAGTAAGCACTGATTCAGGCATAGCTTTTGAACAACATATTCCCAGCTCAGCAAGAAACCCACCCTCCTGAATGGACCAGAGCACATTACTGAGAGAAAGTTCATTAACCTTGCTAGATTCGGGGGTTAACAGGATAGCTGAAGAAAGGAGCAGAGTGAATAGCTCTGATGCAAAACAAATTAAAATGAATGTCATCATTCCTTTTGATATTCATTAGTTGATTCAGAGGAAGAATGGTCGTCTTAAATTTGCAAGCATTTATCTACAAAAAACAGGTGTACATCTGCTGCTGAAGTGCTTCTTAGTGCTAAAGAGAAGAATAACGTGCAGAGACTCACCAGTTCCACCGAGGGAGTAGCTGGGAGAGGGAGAAAAGACCTGAGCAGCAAAATCCTCAAATGTCATTACTTCTTTATGGTTCTGGATTATTGCTTCGAGATACAGAGCTCGCTCCTCGTAACTGCAACGACCAGGTTAAGGAAATGTGTGTGCAGGGTTAAATGCTGTTACACAGAGTCCACCAACACCAGCACTTCAGATCCACAGCCACGCTAACCAGGCTGTACACAGGCATGGCAAAGAGGGGACCAAACCTGCTTGCTGCTGCTGAACAGTTCTGAACTCAAGCAACGAGGAGTGAACACACTCAATGGCTTGAAATTAAGGGTAGAACCTTTTAGCTTCGTGAATGCAAAGTGGTGACTTGGTAGATATGAGGGATTGCTGCAGCTGCTGAGGGCAGAAGCAAGCCCCAGGACTGCAGGCTTGTTTAAACCAAACCCCACCTTTACAGATACGCTGCGGCACTACAGAGAGTTCCTGGTACACAGTATTCCCACCGCAGTGACCCTGTCAGCCTAGAAAAAATACTGTATTGGAGAAACAAGCTGCAGGACAGAGGGAGAAACACCACCACCCCCCACACCCCCGTTTATTTGATCACTGTAGTTCTTAAAAGAAATGAGCTGTAATAAACCCAGCTCCTGAAAGTGTGGGGTTTGTCTGTAGGCAGGTGCTGGAAGGTGCAACCTTCTGTATCCTAAATAAGCGATGCACATTGGAAGAACTCACCCCAGCACTCGCATGCATTATAGTCTGCATAATGCAGACAACAAAGCGATCTAACATCAAGACTATTGCCTTTTAATTAAAACTCGTCAACCTGGAACACACAGCATTCAAATGTGTAATCAAAAACCAGTCACCAATAAAACTTACAAGCGTAACAAGCTGAAGCAACTTTCCAGCTGTCTTAATAGGACCCCTGCTTGCGGCAGCTTTTCACAGCAGAGAAAGCAAATCTTTCCCTTTGTGTGCAGCTTCTGTTTTCTCAGAAGGTGAAGCAGGCGCTTCCAATAACAGGATAACGCCTGAAACAAACCTACAAGGGGCTGCAGCACCTCACGTATGACTTTCTGCATTACTGCTCGCAGGAGCCACTCTGACATCTCATTCTCTGTTCCCTCGTGTAAAACAAAAGTTTCAGACCCTCATTATTGTGTCTCTGTGACTGGAAACGTGTTCTAACGCGGCCAGCAGGAGCAAAGGCCAAGTGAAATGTGGAAATTAAGAGTAGCGAGAATAACATGGTGGCAACACGATGCAGGTGAGGGCTTTACAATTGAAAAGCATTACTAATTAATAGAGAAGTGCCATTTGTGACTTTCATCACATTAACAAAACCCCTCTGAAACAGTGTTAAAGAAAAAAACCAGAGTAAAGCAGTACTTCAGAGCACGGCACGAGGGCCCAGGGCTCTGCCTAGGGGGAATAAGCTAAACGGTATGCACGTTCCTGTAGGCATGGTGGTGACAAAGGGAGAGGAAGAAAGGAGAAAGGAGAGTTTTGCTTTCACGCGAGCAGAGGACGGCTGATTCGTGATAATTCTTACGAACTTCCCGTGGACGCCCGCAGAAGGGGGACCCATGCGGG
>NW_009933997.1:50448-51368 GCF_000696875.1 Nestor notabilis | reverse complement strand
GGGGCCGGAGGCTGTTCCTGTGCCCAGCGTCTCCGCGCGGGGTGGTTTACCTGCTTCTCAGTACAAGACAGACAAGGAATAACTGGATAAGGCCCAGTGGAGGGCCACAAGGATGACCAGGGGTTTGGAGTATCTTTCTTATGAGGAGAGATTGAGCGAGCTGGGCCTGTTTAGTCTTAGGGGCCGGAGGCTGTTCCTGTGCCCAGCGTCTCCGCGCGGGGTGGTTTACCTGCTTCTCAGTACAAGACAGACAAGGAATAACTGGATAAGGCCCAGTGGAGGGCCACAAGGATGACCAGGGGTTTGGAGTATCTTTCTTATGAGGAGAGATTGAGCGAGCTGGGCCTGTTTAGTCTTAAGAAGAGAAGACTGAGAGGGGATCTCATTAATGCATATAAATATCTCAAAGGTGGGTGCCAGGAGGATGGTGCCAGACTCTTTTCAGTGGTGCCCAATGACAGCACAAGGAGCAATGGCCATAAATGAAAACTTCACAAGAAGTTTTACCTCAGCATGAGGAGGAACTTCTTTACGTTACAGGTCAGCTGCACAGGGGGTTGTGGAGTCTCCCTCTCTGGAGACATTCAAAGCCCACCTGGACATGTTCCTGTGTAGCCTGCTCTAGGTGACCCTGCCATGGCAGGGGATTGGACTAGCTGATATCCAGAGGCCGCTTCCAACCCTAATGAGTCTGTGATTCTGACTCTTTCTGAGCTTGTTTCAGCTTGGCATGGAGGTGCATCTAGAGGTAGTGCTTGCTGTGTGTTATGGAGGCCTGAGCTACACTCCTGCCACAGCTCCTGAGTCTCAGTGAGAGGAAGGGCACTGGATGGTTTAGCTTAAACTGTGGTGGGGTGGCTTCTCTGTTTGGGTTGGCTCTGGGGTGACTCCTGTACCGGCGGGGGGGGGGGGGGGGGTCC
>NW_009933997.1:0-50417 GCF_000696875.1 Nestor notabilis | reverse complement strand
TGTAGGGAAGGGGATTGTTTCAAATCTGCAGTTTACATCTGTATCTGCTAGGGATGCTGAGGTCAGAGAATGTTGCTGCATTGGCTTCTGTAATTTGGCAGGTGAAGGTTTGAAGCAGCATGTTGCCAGGCTGTAAACTTACTCTTGTAACCAGTCCGTCTAGTTTAGGTATTCTCCATTTTTGTTTTAATATCGCTTGCCTTTGGCAGGTCTTGGCCAGCTTGTAGGCTGCTGAGAGATCACTTTTACTGTCATTCTTCGAGTGCCTCATCTCTTAGCTTCTTCCATCAGCCTTTAGTGGAAGACAGATTAGACGTGCCTATTGGGGGTGTGCGTCACATAGCTGGGACTTTAGATACCAACAAACCATTTGTTTTAGATTGTAATGCTGTATCTTCATGAAGGGTGTTCTTAAGGTTGAGTTGAACTGTACTCAATAGCAAAGGTCATTTGTGGGGTTTCCCCAAGTGCTTGTTTGCTCTCTCTTTGTCATTTCAACTCTTCAGAAAAATCCAGGAAGCAAAACTAGCAGTGAGATAAAGTCCCTTGGAAGTCATGTGCATCGATGCACACTCATGCCATTCTGTTTCAGGAGTGGTCAACAGTGCTCACCTGAGATGTTCTGTACATTTTTCTCAGTAGCTAAAATGTGTAAAAAAGAAATTGTGACATAATGTGAAATTTAATGTAAAATAAAATTGGATCTTCCTGTTTCAGGAGGTCTTCGACCTCCTTCCTCTTGTGTGGTACACTAGCTTCTTGTTACAGTCCAGTCTGCAAATCTCTTTCTGTGGCACATCTAAGCACTTAGCTCCGGGACTTCTGAAGAAGTGGGAATGAAGGCAGGGCTTCTGTCCAGACTCTGGTGCTCTGTGCCAAGCAATGGAAATGGGGCCATCCCAGTTAGTCAGAGAACAAATGGCAGTAAGAGTGCTTGCTGGAAGAGATCTCTTCCTCTCGCCACATTATGCTATATAATGATTTCTAGAAGAAGGGTGAATTTTAGCTTGTCCAAAAGCTTAAACATAAGAGCCAAAGTATTTACTGCCATCCAGTCTAGGGATAACTTCCTTATGAGGAGAAGGAACACTGTTAGGCTCAGTGGTGTAGTGACACCACATTTTTATGAGTTGCTGCTTTACTTTTAATTCTTAATTTTGTAGAGGGTTTTATCCTAGTGGAAGGAGTTTAGCTGCAACAGCCTAGCAAGAAAGTTTATTCAATGGCTTAAATTAAATGCAGTTTCTCATGTTGGCTTCCTTGTGTCTTGTGATGGGGAAAACTAAAGGGGTGACTCTCTTCATGGGATAGAAACCAACCATTGGTAAGCACGGTGCTGGCTTACCATGCTAAAATATAGGTAGACAGAGGAGCACAGGCTGTTGAAGAGTTTGTCTGTGTCATAGGACTTTTATGCAGATATGTAAGCAGCACTATGGCTTTTGTTTGGGCAGAAAGAGGCCAGCAACACGCTGATAGTTCAGATACGGTAAGTACTCCACTTGCTCACCTCACCTTCAAAGAAATGCTGTCTCTGATGGAATTTAAGTGACACATAATTTAATGCAAAGAAGGAAGACAGTTGCTTTCTTAAAAACCTGCAGTCTGGTTTGAGCAAATAGTCTCTTCTCCTGAGATGTTTTCTTTATCTTCTGAGTATTTTCTACAACTGTTAGTAATGCAGAACATTGAGTCCCAAGGAGACAAACAAAGCATGTGCCAATTTGAGTTGAAACCCATCATCACTTTCCAAGTTTGGAAATTTGACATATTTCTGATTTCTTGCAGATAGTTTTTAAATGTGTTTATTTCATCAAGACCTTGTATTCAGGGAAAAAGAAAAATAACCCTGAATGCTATGTCCCTGCACAAGAGAGAAAAGAAAGTGATCTTTCCGTAAGCCAGTTGAGCCGTGGTCTGTGATTTGTCAGCACTGCGGAGAGTCATTCAGTTTAGATAGAACTGAACGCTTCCAAGGGATGTCACCGGTCGTTGAAGAATGACTCCTTTTCCTTTTGAATTAAAACTAAACCTGCGTTCCGAAGTAGGTCTGGTCAGGAGCAAGGAAATACCCTATTTTAGATGAGAAACGTATAACCTAGTTGCTTGTGGCCTCAGGAGATTTCATGGGACTGTTCTCAAAGAAATGGTATTCCCTTGTTTGAAATGCTTTGGGATTAGACATCGTAGGTGTTCTTTAAGGCTCCATTTTTCTTTTCACACTAATACATGTCCTGTTCTTGTCTGATAAAACAGAATATGTTTTACTGTCTTTCTGATTTCCTGTAACATATTGCGATTTTCTGCTTCCAGCTACAAAGAAACTTTTGTGATCCTTTGGGCCTTTTCTGGTCCATTGCGTGCTAGTGGATGATGTGTATATCTGATCCAGAGCCTTACCCGTGCAAATAGCTTATGAAGGCTGACGCCGTTCCAACCAAACATGATTAAAAGTTATAGAAATGGAGATGGAAAAAGCTATTAGGTCATGTAGTTCCCACACGCACCCCCTGGACCAGTACAGGTTTGTTTCCAATGGTACGTTTTTGGTGCTTTCCAGAAGGGGTCAGTGCAGGTCAGTGTTCACTTTGCATCCAACAGTTTGCCTCCCTTCCCCCTTCTTGAAACATTAGGAAGCCTGAATTTGGTGACGAGTAGATTGCAAAATGGCTAAAATTTATATTATAGCTTGTAATATGATGTTGGGTGGCCAAAAGCAGAAGAAATGTCTTCAAGTCCAACGGTTGATCATCCAAGATTTTAAATTAGTGAGCTCTTCAAGATGACTTGTTATCTATGTGGGTATATTAAATGCTACAGATCCTGAGAACTGCTCTGGGGATGCTCAGTTGTAGCAAAAAAGACACCGATTCAGAGTTTTGTCTTGTCACGTAGTCCATATTTGGAGCCTACCACAGTAATATTTTATAGTTAAATAAAAAAATGTCTGGATAATTCAAATGAAATTTATGGTTGTAAAAAATAAAAAGTGTCAAACCCCATCTTAAGTCTGAATAAGGGAAGAGAGTAACAATCACGTTGTGCCAAAAATGCAGTTCATCCTACTCAAGCACTGCACTACAGCAACCTTTCTGAAGATTGTCCTAGTGTCATGAGTCTGTTAGGGCATGGGGGCTCCTGCAGGAATCATCTCACATATGTGAGTCAGGTGTCCTGGTGGAGAGTGGCCACAGCAGGAAAGGCCCATTCCCCACAACAGCAGCTTACAGGTTCTGAAACAGACTTCAGAGCGTGGAGGAGAATGATACTGGGGCAGAACTTAATAATTTGGAGCAGGGATGGGGATGAAAAGGTGGCTGGAGATGGTAGGAAGGAAATGCTGCAAAGAGAGCAGGGAGAGACGGCACTCTGGTAGAAGAATGAGCGACTCACTTGAAAATAACTTGTTTATATTTTTAAGGTTTTCTTATTTTCCCAGTGGGTATGGTTATTTTTCAAAGTAAAATAACCAAGTAATAATTTCATTATGTTTCTTTCCAAAATTTCAAGCTAAGTGTAAACAGGAAAAATCCAGTGGGAAAATTAATCCAACTTCCTTTTTCAAGAGCACTTCAGTTCTGTTTCTCTCCTGCCCCTCTCCTTATATATTTTCACTGCTACTGTTCTTATACCCAGTATCTGTGGCATTGCTGACACTAGCAGAAGTACCTCAGTGATGGCATTTGTCAGAGGAAGAAACCTTTAGGATCCCTGAAAATCACTTCTGATACAGAAATGATAAGTTCTGAGATTTTCAGTGTTTAAAAAATATTAATGACTTTTGACATTTTGGGAATGTTCCATATGGGCAAGTCAAAATGATGGAAAACAACTGAACCACTTGTGCTGAGATTTGATCTCTGACAGTGGATAGGTCTGCATGAGAGAATCATAAGGAACAAAACCTCTATAACAACAGCATGGCAATCAGACAGGCAAACTTCCAAAGCTTTAGTTTTTCCAGATGTTAAGTGCCTTTTTTTCCCCAACCCAGGTGAAAGAGGGACTTCAGAAAAACAGACAATGAAAAACATTGAATTTGTAAGGGGTGGTTGGCATAAAGACCACCATGTTGTTGAATATTCAGATACCACTGCGCTGAAACACAAGCAGTGTTAGTTTGCATTAAATGAAGTCAGAGGGTTTATTTGGGACATAAAATTAAGGTGTTTTGTAAGTTTTAAAATAAGTTTCTGGTTTTTATATTAAAAATGTTGTGCCTTCAGGCTGTGTTGTAGTGAATGCTGAGTTTGCTTTCAACAACAGACGTGCTTGTAAATGGCAAGGATGAGCAGGAGGAGACCGAGAGTCCTGGGTCATTCACATGAGGAGAGTCCTGGGGTGGTCTCTCACTGGGAGTCACGAAAGCCTGAGGCCAGCTGTCTGCATCAGTGTTCTGTGCTGTTTGCTGCAGCACATATAGCCTTGACTCAGTTTCCTCTTGTTGCCACCAAAGCCTGAGGTTTACCAGAGAAGCCTTGGGACAGGGTAGACAAAACCCAGTGATGCCCAATCCTTCCTTCTGGCAAACTGATGCGTTGCTGTAGAATCTGTTTCATTGAATATTTAGTGTGGACATCTGTAAGCTTCCCTGTCTCTGAGTGCAGGAGGATCCACAAGTTCAGCTGTAGATCACTCCACTCAAGATTTACATGGGGCTGTCCAAGCACAGAGAAGGCTCTGCAGCCTGGTCCAGCCAAACCATTCAAACACCTAGACTTCTAGGAAGTGGGATTTTTGTAACAATGCATGAAGACTGAAATAGTTTGCAGGAGAGTGTGCCAGCTGGGTTTATACTTTGTGAGAAGAGTAGAGGCTCTCTAATAACAATGAACACTGCAGTCCTCCTCTTGCTCGTCTTCGCATATTTAGCTCCATGAGATTGGAGTGGGGGAAGCCTGTGCTGTGCTCTGATGTTGGACCATGATGGGACGTGATGGAGAGATCTCCAGCAGGGTTTTACTCTTATGGCTCCTCCAGCCAGATGGCTTCAATCTACTGACCAATTCTCTGTGCTTTGTGTGAGGTCTGTATGCAATTTAAATGGAGCCTGTTCTCAGCTAGTTTTGCCTTTTCTTTGCCCCCATCCCCCACATGCACATATATTCCCAACTGACCCTTTTCATGCTTCCACTTTTCTCTAGCCATTCAGGGAAATTATGCTGGCACCATACAACAAATATATCAGCTGGATTCGCCTCAAAGCCCTTCACTTCTGGAGGCTTTCAGCCATCTGACTCCTACGAGTATTTCTGAGAAGAGTGCTCACTTAGGTAACCATGCTCTTGATGTAGCTCTCAGTGCTATTTCTTTGTGATGCTGCTGTTTTCCAGCTGGTTGGAAGTTTAGGTCATGGCACTTGTCGTACACACCTATGTTTGCTACTACTGTGAGTCCTAGCAGATTTGGCTAATCACATTTACCTAAACCTCAGTTCATCTTTGCATTTTGCAAATCTGTAAGGAGCGTGTATGCTCCCTAGGTTATTATTTTGCATTTTCTGATATTATTCAGCATTTAAAGCCTCAAATATAATGACAAAAGCAGGGACTGCCCTTCTCACTGCATTTTTATCACTTAGCACCAAAATTACACTGAGTAGTAGACAGTAGGAGACAGTATTATTACACAGTCTTCTAGACAGACAAGACAATGGAAGAGTGATAGCAGTACAAGACAGTAGGACATTTCTGTTCTGTTTCAGAGATCATCAAGCTTGCTTTCTGGATGGACGTGTTGGAAAAAAGATCAACTGGGCTAGAGTGATGGTGGTTGTTCTATTGAAATCAGTTTTACATCATCCCTAACCGTAAGTGCTTTCTGCTTTGTAATCTGTTGCATTGCATTTTTAGTGAAACCTTTAATTAATCAGTGGCTTGGAAGAGACTTTGAGGCTACTGGAAAATAATAGTGTTGCTCTCCTTGCCAGGCAGGTGAAAACGCAGTATGCTCTTGCATTTCTTACAGCTTCCTCATATGAGCCACAGCCAGCTGGATACCTTATCTGTTTAGAGACAGATAAGGGAAAAGAGAATTTCGCTTGGGGGAAGAAGATACTGAAGCACTTTTATGACACTTTCCAATTCTCCTTGTATGTTGGACTGTAGGGTCTACATGGGCCTCTGCCATGTTGTGCAGTTCAAAGAACTATTCCATTGATGAGGATTTCCAAAGTGTATTGCATTGCAGTGTTGCTTCTCTTTGCATTTAATTTCTGTCAGTTCTTTCTGGGAAAGGCATTTGGTGTCTGTGTGAGTGATAATGACAAGCAATTCTCATTTTCATATCTGAGACATGGAAGTAAACTCCCCTCCTGACCTCAAGGATACTTGTTTCTGGTACCCTGCAGATTTTGTATATAAACAGGAAGGGCTCTGCCTTCAGCACTTTTTTGCCGCCCCCCCCCCCCCCCCCAAAAAAAAAAAACCAACCAAAAAACCACCCCAAAAGTGATAACTAATCTCACTGAGTGAATCAGAGAAGAACATGATCTTGGCATGCAACAAGAAAGCTGAGACAGTGCTTAGCAGAGATGAAAGTCAGATACTGATGGCCAGAGTTTAATTGGATTTTCATAAAACAGGCTGTTCTTCACAATTTGGCTAGTGCTTGAGAGTTTCTTTATATGAGTGTGGCAAGACAATGAAACTTCATTTGCTTTGCAACTGGAAAAATGAACCAGAGCAATATTCAGAAGAGCACTAGGACTCTTTGTCTCTTGTATTGAGAAGCAGCAATTCAGCAGCAAGGGAACGAGAGCCTCCTGCAGCCATAGAAGCACAGTTTAGCAGTAAATCAGCTCAGCTGCAGTCCTCACTGCATGATATTCTTTAGTTGTCACTGGGGAGAATTCTGCTCATCTCCAGGCATCAAGATTTTGACTTAAGTTAATATTTATTTCCATTTTTACAGATGTGCTGTATGGTGATGGATGGGGTGTGTTAACCTTCTGCTTCTTCACACCTGGTCCACACCTGTTTGGGATCTCATTCCCTGCCCTACTGGGCAGCAGCTCTTGAACTTTGTTGGATCCTCGATGTCAAGCCAACTGAGGGTGGTGAACAACTTTGAAACTCTTGGCCAGAAGGCTTTTTATTTTTAAAGTCGGAGAGGTTGATAGGATTTGTTTTGCTCTTAAGTTAATATTCATTCTCATGACAAAAACATTTCACAATAAGCTATTTCCATTTGACAGCTCTTTGGCAGCATATGTGTGAAATAAGTTGTTTTTTGTAGTCCAGTTCCTGCTGGGTGAGAATATCCCTGTCTCAAAAAGGCAGTGGACTTCCATTGTGCTCATTGATAGTTCAATCAAAGAAGTTTTGGACTAAATATTCCTCAGAGTCGAAACTTGCTAGGGAATGTAGAAGTTGATCCTCCAGCATATTGTGAAGAAACTTTTTCTTGTCTTGTCTGTGTAGCTTCTTTTGGGTAAGAAGGGCATTCTGCTCTCCAGGGCTGTGGATTCAAGCACATGAAATTCAATACAAAAATTTTAAACAAAAAAAAAAGGCATTGTTTAGAATCCTGTTGTAGCATGTTTTTTTCATTTGCACTGTGGGAGCTTTAAATATTAGTATGTGAGCACCAGCCACATTTAGGTTGGTCAAGGCTAGAGAAGAACACTGAGCAAGTTCAGAGAGACCCAGCTAAGCTTACTGAAAAGGCAGCTCAGTGACAAATTAAGTTCCCTGTAGAATACCAGAAGATAATTCTGGTATTCTGGGAGCAAACTCATTTGCTCAGACATCTTCAATTGCTCTAATTTAATTCCTTTAGTTTAGAAAAAGACCTGAACGACACTACTCAGCGTATTCATCAATATCGCTGAGAATATACTTGATTGGGCATTGTGTGAGTGGCAGTATGTGGAGAGTCACTGTAGTTATTAATAACATAACTGAAAACCAGAATAAGCATTATGATTCAGGCTTTTAAACTAATACGAGTTCAAATTTGGATGGTGGACAGGTTGCTAAGTAGATTTACATCCTCCTCTGACTTGTTTGGTAGCTTTTTCTAGTGGTGAGTTTTATATATATGTATATATATACTTTGGGACTGATACAGCAGAGTGATTCACGTGTTCCACATTTGCTGGTTTCTGTCTGTATGGGCTAAATGAGATGGCAAGTCAGGACTGAGGTACATGGAAGGAGGCATGCTGTGAATGTGGGACAAGAACAGTTGGGATGTCATAAGCGAAGGCCAGAACAGGCCAGCAGAGATGGGTTATGGGATCACAGAGCTGAGTTGTGATTAACTTGTGAGCAAACCAGCATGTTGCTGTGGCACTGGGGCTGTCGATCAAGACTGGAAGACAGCTACTGACCAGTATGTTACAGTTCCAGGACTGAAATAGTAGGAGAGCTGCAGGTCAGTTTAAGGAGCATCTGCAGAGTTTGTTGTGGTGACACCAGGGAATAACAGAGAAAGGAGGGGAGTTGCCAGTCAGGAATGAGGGAATTTGGCAGAGTTCAGTATTTGGAGTAACTGGTTAGTGCTGAGGTGCTTTCTTCTTCCTTTGGATACCACTATGTGTCAATCTTTCCTCTTTTTTTTGTAATTTTCCTTTAAGAATCTGGGTTCCCCTGAGCAGCAGGTGATCCTGACTGTAATGTAGAATAAGCTTGGGAAAGTTTTGTTAAAAGAGAATGCGTTATAAAAACAGCCCTCTCTGCACGGCTTGAACCTGTCAGCATGATGCTGCCGATGACGCAGCTGGAGGGGGACACGGCAGGCTCCTTGGCCCCGAAGCAGAGCAGCCCACACAGCCTGCAAATGTTATGGGCCCAGTGTGGGTCTGGGGGAGGTGTGCCTGCCTTGCCAGGTGGGCCATGCATGCAAGTCAGATGCTTAAGTGGCCATAAGCCTCTAATTAAAGCAATCGTTTTGAATCCTGGTTCTGCCAAGGGCTTGAGAGGGGTGAGGCAGGTGTCTGAAAGTACCGCTGGCCTCATCTCCAAAGCACAGGCTGCTCTTCAGTGTTCTCTTCAGGGCTACATTATCATCCCCTTGTAAGATGAAATAACTCTTCATAAGGACAGTTCTCTCTGCAAGGGGCTGCAGCGTGAAGGTATCCTGGTGTCCAGGTCTGGAGCAGTCAAAAAAAGCTAGAAAGAAAGTGGGCAGGAGGCTGAGTCATCTTGTGTCACTGAGGCCCAGGGTGCCACTCTACCCAGAGTGTCTTGGTGCCCTGCTCAGGGTCAGCAGCCCTGGAGCAGGGGTTGCTGCAAACATTTCCATACAGACAAACTGACTCTGTTTTTTCCTGTTGGCTTTGCTCTTGGCTTCTTTGTGTCCTAGAAAGGGAGAATTTACCCTCTGCAAATGCAGGGTTTAAATGCAGTTTTCCTGGAGTTCAGGCAGTCAGCCAAATCAGCAGGAGCTTTTTGGAAATGACAGGAGCCAGCTGAGGTCGGTTTTGAGCCGATAGGAACTTTACTAAACCAGTTGTGATCAGGAGTAACTTTCATTATGCCAAGTCAGTAGGAACTGCAGAGAGTCGGCTGAAGAGGTGTAATTCCTGATGAGGAGCTTTTGGATGGAACTCACCTCCTAGATGAAGAAGTCAGGGCCGTGCTGAGTTATTTGCTGCTAGAAGGGACTTCGTTCTTGACCAGCTGAACTAAACTAGGCTTTTTAAGTTTTTTTTCTCATGTTTCCCCATTGTATACTAAAACCTTTACCAAACAGGCAGCAATGGACCCATAGCTTTTGTGTAAGGAGTAGCAGAATTTACTGTGCTCTTTGTAGGTGCCCTGAGGCCAGGCTAGAATCTTCTCTGCTCACAGCTGCTGTCTCATTCCACTCGGTAGTCCTCACCCCAGATGTATGGAAGCTTCTTTGATTTCAGAGATACTGCAGGAAACTGTTCCCTCTCATTGTCCTCAGAGCCATCTGTCCGAAGAAGAGGTGCCATATCATAGCATGAAATGTGAATGTATGTAGCGCTACGTTGTGGAATATTCGGCATGCCATGTCTCTAGCAATGCAGTAACATACATGAGTGTGTCCTTGTGCCTGTCTGTCAAGGCTTCCTGTTTTATGGGTTGTTACATCTTGTTGCCATAAATTTTCTCGGGATGCTTCCAGGCTGTCCTGCTTTCAACGCAGCATCTCATCCATGTTCTTAGGTGACTGGCTGCATCCTCAGATGCATCCTCAGAGGCCACCTGCGCTCAATCCTCTACTTTGACACAGACTTTCTTCATGACCTTGGCAAGTCACGAAGTAATTTTGCCAACACTTTTTTCTTGTGACCAATCAAATGACACATTTTTAGAAGCAAAAGTCAGAACCCAAGAGAATAGCAAGAATAAGCTTTTGCATGCTGGCCACTCATGAAGTACAGAATACATACTTGTGGTCCGTTTGGTTGTGCTTGAGAAATAATAGCTTAAAGTAGTTACCAAGTATGATCAAGAACATAGCTACATTGGCAGAGCCACCTAGTGGGAATATGGTCTGCATATCTAGAAGTCTTTCTGCTGGACTGGGTATTATTTACTGCCCCCTCTCTTCCCAGCCTAGGGCCATTTGCTTGTTTACCCAGTGACAAAAAGTTGGAGGAGTACAGGGTTGCATCACTTTAAATGCATCTACATGAGGGTTTTTTTCTGGCACAGTACTTTAGCAGCCCTCTTTGGCTGGATGAGCTTTGCAAAGTGGGACAAGCCTTAGTCTTCAAGTTCCTCAGGTACTTAACCATAACTGGGACATAATGGTGTGTATTTCCCTCTAGGTCTGTATGAAGATGAAGACATTAAAATTAAGAGTTGTGCAAGCTGTAGCAGAAGGAACCATTGAAAAACTTTGATAGATACAGTATCGTTCAACCAAGATGTCATAAGATGTTCAGTTCATAAGATGACTTGAAACATGTGCACTTGATAAACAGAGGTGAAAACATGCATGAGGTGGACAGGTAGATCAGTTCAGCATTTCCTTAGTTCTGAATATCCTTTGCAACACTACTGAATGTACCTGTGTTTATATACAAGGAAGGAAAATGTAAAACAGGAGAGCATTAAGGTGGTCTGTTTACTTTTAGCCACTCACCAGCTTGCACAGTGCTTTGGTCACTGGTTCTGAGTCTTGTCTCTCAAGCAGAGGAAAATACTTGAACTGGGAGTTCTCAAGGGGCAAGTGTAGATAATGGCACTTTACTGCAAATTCGAGGCCTTTCAACTGATCTTTGTTAGTCTCTGCTATAGGACCAGTAGTTCTGAGGTGTAGTGCACAATTAAGTGTGCTGATTTTGGCTGGGATAGAGTTAATTTTCTTCACAGTAGCTAGTATGGAGCTGTATTTTGGATTTGGGCTGGACAGAGTGTGGAAAATTCAGGGATGTTTTAGTTACTGCTGAGCAGTTCTTACACAGCATGAAGGCCTTTTCTGTCTCTCACACTGTCCCACCAGCGAGGAGGCTGGGGGTGTGCAAGAAGTTAGGAGGGGACAGAGACAGGAAAGATGACCCCAACTGACCTGAGGGATATTCCATACCATTTGGCACCATGGTCAGCATGTAAAGCTGTGGGAAGAAGAAAGTAAGGGGGACATTTGGAGTGATGGCATTTTGTCTTCCCAAGTAACCATTACACATGATGGAGCCCTGCTTTCCTGGAGATGGCTGAACGTCTATGTGATGATGGGAAGTGGTGAATGAATTCCCTAGTTTGCTTTGCTTGTGTCTGTGGCTTTTGCTTTATTAAACTGTGTTTATCTCAAGTCATGAGTTTTCTCACTTTTACCCTTCCGATTCTCTCCCCCATCCCACTGGGGGGAGTGTCAGTGAGTGGCTGGATGGTGCTTAGTTGCTGGCTGGTTAAACTATGCCAGTAGGTCTCTTTCAGAACACAATTGTGAAATTAATCCAGCTCTATCCTTGAAAGCTTCTGCTGGTGAAAGCTCTGTGATCTGATCTGTTCCTTCACAGACTGGACTCTATTATAGGAGATTTTTCTAGCATATCTTGTAAAAGCAGCTCCTTCTCTTGGCCTGAATACTGATGACCCAGTTGACCTACCGTTTTTGGTTTCAGGAAGAGACCTTGAAGTGTTCATAAAATGAGTAGATGAGGCCCTTAGTGACATGGTTTAGTGGCAGACCTGGGGTAAAGGTTGGACTTGATGATCTTGAAGGTCTTTTCCAACCTATTTGATTCTATGACTCTTTGACTTGTGGCTGTTTCTCTCAAGTCAGCATTTCACATTAGTGCGTATTTGGCCTCTATACTTTGAAAGCAGCTTTTTTTTTTTTTTCCCCCTTCCAGATACTAGGGAATAAGAGGTTCAGAATGTCTGGTAATGCAAGAGCAGTGTGATGCCATGGGCTGTCTTACTGGCAGCACAGCATTAACATTCTTGTCCTACAAGCTGGTGGTAAAGGAAGTTCTTAGAGAGCCATGGAAAGACTACCTGGAAAAATCAACAAAGGTGTTACATGTGAATGAGCCACCTTCCTTTTTGCAGCTCTCAAAATGAATCCTTCTCCTACAAGGTGATTTGGGCATTTTAGGGAGTGGTGAATGAACCACGCCTCTTCTTCCAAATTCTTCTCACTGACCCATCACTGGGCCTTAATTCTGCCAAGGAAAAATCTTTCGAAGTTCCGTGTCAACAGGCAAGTGCTGTCTGTTCTCTGGAAGGACAACATGTATCTGAGGGATCTAAAAATATCATTCTGTGTTGAGAACTAGAGAATCTGTGTCCTCTGTAGGGACATGAGTTACAGAGAAGAACAAAATACACAAATTATTAACTTTGTGCAGTAATTAATTGCTGGTAGCATGTGAAGACCAGCTACCAGCTGTGAAGACCTGCCCACCTCTTCTGGTCCTGCATGAGGTGATGGTGAATAATACAGACCCTGAATTAGACTTTGAGCTACATTCTTCATATATGAGCTGTGCCTGGCACAGGCAGCTGGGGGCAGATTCTCAGGAAGCCAAATGTAACTTCTGTGTCCTATGGGACAGTCACAGTGTGAGTTAGAGTATGTTAAGGGCACTCTTCTCTTATGTTGCTGATGGATAAACTCCATGACCCTTAATCTGATGAAGAAACAGATAATAGAATTCTGTCAAGAGCTCTGCCCCTGTTCAGGTATCTTTCCCACTGGACAACTCTCCACTGTCCCTTTGCACTCACAGCCCTGACAATATGCATCGAGTTATGCAAAATGGCAGGGATGGAAAAAAGACTCACGGGTGGTATCTAGTTTCCAGGCTGTTTCTTCCAGTGAAGGAGTCTTTCTACCCCATCTCACTCCCTGGCAGAGAGGAACTGGACTGTAGCATACAGGTCATGTTTGTGTGGGGTTTTTTTTTCCTATAGTATACAGTATACACTGGTTTGTGACATGAACTGCAAATGCTCCGTAGAAGGCTTTTTGCCCTTCAATACAAAGATTTCAGTCTGTGCCCCAGTACAGCTCTGCCTCCGTGTTCTAACGGGAGGCCTCAGCACGGGGAAGCAAGTCCTGGGAAGGCAGAGCAACAGGGCGGGAATTAGTTGGGGCAGAGAAGAGCGGCTTGATACTAATGGCCAGATAGGCTCTGACAGCCTCACACCAACAGGCCACTCTCCTCTACAGGGAGTTTATGAGGCCTTGGCTTGTGTGGCCACCTCCACTTACGAATGAAAATCAAAACCAGATTGATGTCCCCCTCCCAACAGCAGCTGCCTGTTTTTTTGCATAAATCTTGTTCCCCTGCCCCTCTCCAGGGGAGCTCCATAAAATAAATGGATTCATTACATGCGGATTTCCTTTTCCTTCTTCTCTGGAGAAACAAAGAGCCTATTAGACACAATATGGAAATGCATATATGCATGCACACACGCGCAGGCAACATGAAAACGTGCACGTGCACATGCAGTGTATAAGCTCCCTCCCATCTCCATACCCAGACAGTGCCATAAAATACGTGCAGGAAACCCCTTCTTCTTTCCATGCCCAGCTCTGCTGAACACACAAGCCTGTATTCATTCACCCAGATCTGCAACTTGAATTCGCAACAAGAGCAGGAAAGCCCAGGGCAAGTTGCCTCCTCGCAGAAGGTGCAGCACTGAGAGTACAGAGGAGGGGGTCACGTTCTTTCGCCAAAGCCGCCTCTAGTGCCCGGGAGCTGTGTTTTTACCAAGAGCATAAGGGCCCTGTCCTGAGAGCATGGCTTGCAACAGGCTGCACACATGGGACATCATAACCACAGGAGCTGGAATGCTGCCAGCTCTCCCTCCCTCCAGCTGAAGCAAGAGAGCGTGCTTTGTGGCTGAGAAAAGGCAAAGGGATAAAGGTAGGGAGGTGGCTGGGAGCCCTTAATTCCTCTCATCTCCAGGTGGCGGCAATACTGGCACAGGAAAGAGTTGGAAAACACACCTTCCCTGGAAAGCTCTGCCTGCGTGCAGCAGCTATAGATGCAGATCTCATACACATGCATATCAGGGTGAGGGATACACTGGCAACCCCTTGCTGAGCAGGTTACACAAAGTTAGGAGTTGTGTACATTCACCTTCAGGATGCTGCTGTAAGACGTTGGCCCCAGGACAAGACTGTAGTACGTGGGTATGTTCCCACTGTGTGCTAAAACTGGGTCAGAGCCTGGGTTTGAGCACTAACTTGCTTCCCATGCAAATTGTGAATGCCCTAACCCTCAGATCCAACTCTCTCCAGCTTCAGCCGGAAAACCTTTAGGGCTCTGAAAGCCTGGCCTGGACAAGATGCTGTGTGGTAGAAACAAGAGCCAAATTACAACAGCACTAGGAAACTGGTTGTATCCTTTACCAGCTCCTAGTTATTTCTGCTCACCTGAATGGGGAGCCAGGAATGGAGGCAGGAGAGCTGTTTTCTCTCCCTGGCACCAACGGATGCTGTGCCTTGGGATAAGGGAGAGGGACACAGAGCTCGGCTGGAGGGTAAGAGACAGGCACAACAGTGACATTTGCTGGGTCAAAGCTCTGCAAAAACTGGTGTTCAAGGGAAGGAAGTGAACACGAGTCTCCTTTTTCAACCAGAATCCATACTGCTGAGGAGCCTTTTTCAGCCTTTTAAGAAAGTGGTGGTGTAAATTTAGGAGGGCGTAGCAGCAGGCTGGAGGCAAGAGAGACCCATTCAAAACAGAGGGGTGAGGAGAGCAGTGTTGCCAAGACCCAAATCTCTCAAATCAGAAGCGTCTCAGTACTGTAAGAAGATACTGGTGTTTTTGTCAGGCCTGCAATATTGGGCTTTTGGGTTAGAGTCAGGCTCCATTGCTAGCTTTTCCTGGCAGCTATGAAGAGGAGGAGCTTTCCCTTATAAGATGTATGTTTTCATATATTCAGAGTGAGTCTGAGAGCTGGAGCTTTAAGAAAAACAGTGACTCAAATGGTATGTCAGATGAAATCTAGAAAGTCAGCAGCACAGGGCAGTGGGGGGACACAGACCCTACAGAGGAGGGCTTCTGAAGAGCTGCTGAGCAGAAGTCCTGTGGCTGAGAGAAGTTAGCAAGACCTGGGATATGAGGGTGCTTAAAGCAGTTCATACTGCCTGAAGTTCAGTACTCTGACTCCCAAGGTTTCAGACAGTTCAAGCTGGACCACAAAAATTCATGATAACTTTAAAATCATGAGCTTTTGTAAAAGAGTAAGTGCTGTATTTTCTGTCTTTGCCTCTTGGTTTCTGAGCCATAGAGCTGTCTTCAAGGGCATTTTGTAGTTTTCTCCACAGTGTAGACTACTAGAAACTTCTCTCATGTAGAAAACATGTTGCATTGGGCTCCTAATTTTCAGTTTTCCCCACAATCAAGAGGACTAGAAACTCTTCGTCTGTAGAAAACATGTTTCTCACCTAATCATCTGTCATCAGGATCTGGAGCTTTAAGGAAAAACAGGAACAGTATAATGAGATCCACAACCCATAACAGGCACTGGCAATGCTGCTTCAAATGGCTTCACTTCACTCGTGTCTGCAAGGACTTTGTATACACAAACATGGAGATTGCAATCTTGACCCTGGAAGTGCTGGAGCCTTAAAATGGTCAAACTGGGTCAGCCCCCAAATCCATGTATTCCTGGAGCCTGTCTCAGATGCTCTGATGCTTTCTTTTGATACCTTTGCCAGATGCTTCGGGGGAAGGTGCAAGAACTTTGCAGTAGGCAGATGTAACATAATCTGTTCCACACTTAACATCCTTTTCTGGTTCCTACCCATTAGGGATGGGCTTGGGACCCAAGTATGAATTACGAATTTTAGCACCTTTTCCAAAAACATTGTTAGCTCTCATTATTATGTTGTTGGGGTTTTCTTTCTTTCTCTCCTTCCTCCCCCTTTCTTCCTTCCCCCCCCCCCCCCCCCCCCCCTTTATTCTCATCCACATCATTGTCCAGTCTTTTCAGAAGGTTTGCTAATTCTTGGCTTCCTCAGCTTCTTGTGTTAGGGGTGGCTGAGTCCAATTAGACATAATATGAAGGAAATTATTTACTTTGATGAAGTTTGGAGTGGTCGTTTCTTTATCTTACTGAATATCTGTTCTCCCTCGTGCATCCAAGGACATCAGCAACACCCAGCTGTCTTTCTATCTGTGAGTATTTTGTATGCGTTCATCAGGATGCCTTCTGGTTGCAAGAATGCATGGTGCTGGGCATTTGTGCCAGTGAGTCTCTTTGCTTGAGTCTCCCACGTACTTTACCTGCTTTCTTTTATAGCCCCTGCTTCCTTCCCCAGTATTCTTTCCTCCCTATGTGTGTTACCTGATAGCTGAGGCCTTCAGCTGGGTCTGAGACAGCCTCTGTTCTGTTTCCTGCTGTGACCTTTTGCATCAGTATCTGCACCTCTTTAGACTACATGCTCTGGCAGCAATGAGCTTCTGTATATGTGTGTTTGTGCCTGCAAACCATGATTTCAGCTAGAACCTCTGTGCTCTACTGTACTGCATACAGTGATTAGTAATAATTTACTCTTCAATAAGCCCTGCTCTGCCATTCGTAGGGTTGAGTTGAGAGCTCCTTCTTGGTGACCTGGTGCCCGGGCTTGGTGGTGGGGCTTATCCCCAGAGCACAACGAAGGCAGTGGCTTGGAAGGGATGCAGCACTCCCAGTTCTCCATGGGAAAGCAGAAGGCACATAATTCTCTCCAAAACCAATCCTGGCTCTGTCTCCCTTCTTTGCCTCTTATCTCTGAGGACATTTGTATGCAAATAGGATCAAAGGCTCGGAGATGCAAGATAGACAGCCTGAATATTCACTGGCAGGCACTTGGGGCGGTGCACTTCAGAGCAACCCATCCTCGGCTCACGAGTGAGGAGGAAGGATGGAAGCAGGGGATCAAGCCCTGACCCTTCCCTGACAGTCACCCCTCTTTCTTACTCTTGGGAGGCACTTGCTGCAGTTTGTTGAACCAATACCTCCTCTCTGGATGGAAAATCCAGCTGGAGATGTGCCTGTGATATCTGACACTTGTAATTCATGGTATGTTGGCCGGTTCTGTAAATTGAAGCAGGAGCACAAACAGCTCCTCATGACTTGCCAGCCACGTGTGGGGTTCAGTAGTCACACTGTGTGTGGGCTCCTCAGGAGAAATCTTTCCAAGCAGCAGTGGGACTATGATGGGGGTGAGAGGTGGGAGCGGGGAAGGGTGACGGCTCCCTGGTTTTGATGTGAGTGAAGAGGCAGGTGAAGTTTAATAACTTGTAGATTTGCTCAGGCCCAGGAGCTGGTGGGGATTTGGAGGTGAGGAGCTGAGCAGCTGGCGAGGGAGACAGTTTGCTGGAAGCAGGGAGGAAGATTTTGTCTATGCTTGTGTGGGGCTTTTTTGGCTTCCTCCTCACTGCAATCTGCCTCCAGGGACTGGGACTGCAGCTGCCACCTCAGAGTTCAGCCTGGGCTTCATCTTGGAGAACAGCTTGGGGCTTTGATCAACCATAGCCATGTGCCACCATCGCTGCCTGCTCTCTGGGTGTGGAGTTTGGCTGTTCAGACAAATGGAGGCTCACATGGAGGTGGATGCTAGCCCTGCTGCTGTGACAGCCCTGCCAGAGCCAGGACTTACTCTCAGGACAAGGAGAAAGATGCTGCCAAGCCCAGTTGGTGCTGGTGTGTGATGGGTGTTCATCTTCAGTATATCAACTGCTGCACAGACCACCCCAGTAGTCCGTGCATGGGAAGAAAGGGACAAAGGAGCCTTGAAGATGGCAGTGTCCTGACTCTCAGGGGAGACTAGGCATGTTCCTGGGGGCAGAATGGAAACAAAAATGACGAAGGCAGTGGGAGGGGAGCATGCTGCGTCTGCCAGCCTCTGTCTTTGATGCCAGGCTCCTCCTGTGTGTTTGTCACTTCCTGGCAAATTACCTGTGTCTAGTCATTCCTTGCTCAGCAGATGGGACATGCAGCAGTAAAACCTGTCTGTTTCAGGCAGTGCTTTTTTTCGGTTCATCTGCTCCCTGTCGCAGTTGGTGATCCCCTGGCAAAGGAGGATATAGTAATGGTAGAAGGGTAATACTCAGCCTGTTTAGATTCTGTGAAGATCTTTCCGGCCCGTCACACACACTATGCTATGAGTTAGCAGATATCAGAACTGCACATCAGAAACCACCCCCAGCTTGTGTTCTTTGGGCTGCAGTGCCCATCACTGTGATACCTGGGCACTACCCAAATTATTGCAGACCTGAAGTCTTAAAGCTTAGAGCTCTTATGGGCCTCATTGTGGGCCCCCTGGCCCTGCCTGCATCCAGACAAAGCCACTGCTATCCTCTGTTTTGCAGACAGGACGTTTTCTCCTAGTAGTAGAAGTTTGAAGGTAGACTCAGGTCTGGCAGCCTGCACAGGCTGTTAAAAACCCGCCTTATAAAATATGAGCTAGGAAGCAAAACACAGCGACATAAGAGAAAGAAGAGGAAACCACCAATTAGGAACAGCCCCTGAGGGGATGCTTTCTCAGGAGCCAGGAGGCACTCTGCCAACAGGGCTTTTGGAGCTGGATGGGGCTGGCCGGGGAGGGCAGAGCTGGGGGTGGCTGCCTTGCACAGAGCCTTTCTGCAGTCACGAGGGCTGGTCCTGTAGTCCAGGAGCTGCTGACCCTCAAAAAAGGCAGCTCTGGCTGCGTGAGGGCTAGCACCGGGAGAGGGGAGGAAAAGCAGGAGAAGCGCCCAGAAGGTGCAGCTCTGCTTAGCCTATGGCAACCAGCTAGCGATGGGGAATTCCTTCCTCCAGAAAGCAGCTTTGCCAAGGAGCAGCTGGGATTAGCTTGCAAAGCCCGCCTGATATCCAAGTTCACCACAGAATGGGAAGCATGTGCCCAACCACAGGGCTGCTGCAGGCAGGCAGAAGCTCTGGAGGCCTGCAGCAAGCAAAGAGAGCCCCTCCCTGACCTGAACCTACAGTTGGTGTCCAGCTGCAGAGGTGGCCTCTTAGACCATCACATATAGGTTGGCAGAGAAAAAGGACACAGGGTCTGAGCTTTCTTGTCAACACATCCTTCCAATGGTCTGGTAAAAGCCAGGGGGATTATTGTTCAGTTCTGGCCTGTTGGGCTGTTGTGGCTGTTGGGAGTCAGGGTTGTTGTCCGTTGGTGGTGGCAGAGTGTGCTTTGTGGTGGGGGCTGTGCTCCTGATAAGGAGCGCTGAGAGATACTGAGGGCTGAATGACCAGGATGTGGCTTGTGGACCAGTACCGTGTACTTTCTGTTGGAGAGGAGTGTGCAGTGTGGCTTTTATTTGCTCTGGCTTGGTTTCAGTCTTCCTGGAGATGCCAGCTTCTTACCACTTTAGGGACCTGCTTAGGCAACCATCTGTCCAGGGCCTGTGAGGAGAGGAGCCTCTGGTGGGCAGCCTGAAGCACCTGAAATACCATCTGCTTTCTGGGAACTTTGTAGGAGATTTACGTCCCACTGTCTTCTCAGCAATGAGGTGGCTCATCAACTGGCTGCCCAGACAGTGTTTGACATCTTATATGGTCACCATTTACTACCCTTGTAGTGGACACGTGGCTGATCCCTGCAGGGATTAGTACTTTGCTTCAGCTCTTCAATGACTGGGTCTGTGCTTTGGGAGCAGCTCAGCCATCCCCACTGTTCCCTCTGAGTGAAAGGACACAAGAGCAGTGTTTCAGGTCAGATCTGCCAGGTGAGGATTGCTGCAGTAATAGTGAGTACAGTGGCCACCCAGAGCACTGTGGGCAGAGTGGCACAAACTCTTTTGAAGATGCTTAAGTGAGAGCTGCTTAAAATTTGCCTGGCTTGAAGCAAGGACTGAGATCTCAGCCTGTAGTGACCCAGACATCTTCTCTATCCTGCAAGCTTCTGTGTGGAGGTACTCTCCCTCTTTCCAAGGAGCTGTTCCATGCTGTGTAAGGGAATCAATTTCAGTAGGTGAGGGATTTGAGTACAGGCCTCATCCTGTCAGAGGAACCACAGCACTGTAATGAATCAGTCTCTCTGGTCCATTTGATGCAGACCATGAATCTGGGTTTCCCACATCCTTCTTGAGTGCAAAACCTTGACCTGTGTGATCTGTCAGCCCTTATAAGATTCCACAGAACGGTTAATTTCAATTAACTTGGTGTTTTCCCAGTAATTTAAAAAAAAGTTTGCTGAGAAATACCAGACAAGGTCTAGTCTGGACATGTCAGTCTTCTTCCCAGAAGAGAATCTGCACCAGAAATCATCTCGCACCAGCTGAACGTCATAGTGAAAAACATGCACTGCATGGTTAGCTGGAAGTATTTTGCCTACTAGTATATGCAAGTGGAAAAACAGAAAGGAGCTTCAGTTTGACATGCATGGTAACAGAAATCAGGCTGTGTAATATTTTCTGCCTGACTACCCATATCTAATATGAACAGCATAGTGAAAAGAGAAACAAGAAGTAGATAAATGTTAGAAAGATATCTTCTGAGTCACCGTGGCGTGAACAGCAAGTCCTGATGATTCAAGATTTGGCACTTTCCCTTGCTGAACCCAATGGCACATCCTGGTGCCAGGAGAAACTAGGCTATAGGAAGTGCTGTTTGCTGGCTGAGATAACAGAGCTGTGATCTTCCTCTTCAGCAGTGTAGAGTCCGGTGATATTTTGCATAAGAAAGTAAAGCCTTTTTGGTATCCTGACCAAGACCATGCGTGGAAGTCTTCACTGTTTCAGTTTCCAGTGAAATCTCTCCTCTTCTATCACATCTTGCTCTGTGATAGCATGCACATGTATTAAATTGTTGGTCTATTTGGAATGCTGTGAACCTCAACTGTTGGGATGTAATGATGGTAATTAGTAATGGCAACCATGATTTTTTTCTGTGTCAATCATTTTTTGAGCAGTGCTCTGCTATTGTGCTTCTCCAGCTGTTCCTCCTCCTCTCTCTTTCCCCTCTGCCCATCCTTTGGCATGGGCCTGTATGCGAAGGTGCCTTTGGGGAAGTGCAGATATATCTACAGTCCCAAAACCTGCTGTGACTCATTGAAAGTGTTCCAGCAGTGCTGAAAATCTTACATTTCATAGCCAACTCAGCAAAAAGGAAGGGCTCTCTATGTGGGTGCCTCATTTAATTTCCCTTTGCCTATAGCAGAAGCAGCTGAAGGGTTTCCAATCAGTTACCCCATTAGCCAGAGTGTCTCTGTTGAAGTTGCGTACACAGCGGCAGTCACGGTTGTTGCACCGGTGAACTAAAGAGGGCACTTGAGGCTTTTGAACAGTGAAGAAAGTCCCAAGAAAGAACTGACATATGGAAACCATGCAGACCATCCCCGGGCTGCTGGCTGCTGTGGGCCTCATCCCCACCACCTCTGCCAAGCCCGGCTGAAGGAATGATGTCAGTGAGTCGCTCCACGGGATTCTGGAGAGCAGTGAAATGCACCCAGTGAAGTCAATG
Organism: Nestor notabilis; assembly: GCF_000696875.1. Classification (NCBI taxonomy): domain Eukaryota; kingdom Metazoa; phylum Chordata; class Aves; order Psittaciformes; family Psittacidae; genus Nestor; species Nestor notabilis. The sequence continues at coordinate 28,587 of NW_009933997.1, read as the reverse complement.
ATGACATCTCGAGTCCTGGGAGGTTAGACGACCATGGATTGCCCCCACGCCTATTCTGTTGGATGCAGATCTGGCAGCAGGACCCTTCAGCTCCTTGAGTACAACTCATTAATACCTGGGAACAGAGCCAAGGGGGAATAAAGGAGACTTCAACTGGTGTGAATCCCAGCTGCATGTCTGCTTAGCAACACAGGTTTTTGTAAATAAACTGGCCATGGCTCTGCACTCTCTGCTGGGTTTTTGCTGCATGCATAGTCCCTTGTGGGAGCTGGGGCCACCCCTGGGACCACTGACCCACTGAGGCCAAGAAAGTTGTTGAAATGCTGAAGCTATCAGCCACTGGGCTCTACCAGCCACCTCGCACGTGCTGCTTCTTCACAACGGAGCAGTGGGAGCAGTGGTTGTTGTGGGTCCTTCAGCAAGGAAGGCAACAAGCCTCTGCTCATCTTCCTAAGCAGCCAACCACTATCTGATGCACTCTGGTTGAATCGGCTGAGTTGTGCTGGAGGGTCTAAATTCCAAATGGTGAAGACTAAGATCAAAGCTTAGAGGAGAAAAAAACCTTACATTAGAGACAATGTTATTGTAGGTTTGATGTTACTGTAGATTTTCCTCCATCCTTCTGAGATGTACCTGACCTCAGATCCACCTGGCCTTGCGCTGGGCATGAGCTGAGGATCCTGTGTCTATGTTTCAAAAGGCTGATGAAGCCAGCCCCACTTTTTGCTTTATCCCTAGGTGCCTCCACAGCCCCCACTGTGTCCAGTGGGTGGATCAAGAGCTCTTCCAAACACTGATGCGAAACAACTGGAGCAGAAGTCCAGGGCTCACCCTTTCCAGCTCTAGGAAATAAATTGACCTAATGGATGAAGCAGGACCCTGGGAGGCAGGACTGCTGAAATCATGGGAGACAGGGGATGAAGGGATGAGGAGCCAGGAGCTGTAGCCCCGTGTGTAATGGAGAGTATTTGATTGTAGTAACAGAAAATGAGGGTCAGAAACTTATCAGTATTATGGACAAGCCACCCAGAAGTTTTGTTTGCCTTTGATTCTGGTCTGTGTTCATTCAACTTCTGTCTGAGGCCAGTTTTGAACTGACTCCTTTTCCTTTGAAATGGGTTTCTGCTGTTGGCATAAATGAGACAAAAATGACTTCATTGCCTCCCTGAGTAAACAGATCCCACTCCATCCTCAAAAAATGAAAGCTGAGGATTCATTTTCCTCAGAACCCATGGCAGATGAATCAGAAAGGTGGACTTTTTTTTTTTGGGGGGGTGGGGGGAGCTGAGCTGGACTGACAAGAGCAAGTGAGCCAAATGGGGATGGCGGAAGCGGCATCAGAGGCTGCCATCTCTACATGCTGGGGAAGTGGTGTGCACTGGATGTGAACGCAGCTGAGGAGGATGGAGACGTCCAGCTCCAGGGCCTCTGGACACTTCAGCTGTTCAGTCAGCTGAGTCTGGGGCTTTGCAAAACAGCAAGGGGGCAAGGGTGAGCAAAAAGCCAAGAGCCTGCGTGTGCGAGAAAGATGCTTCACCTCGGGCAGCAGGCCAAAGCAGCGGTTACTGCAGCCCTTGGAGACACACTTGCAGACACACATGCTGGCTTGCACACGCACACTCTTGGTCACACACACATAGCACTAAGAGCACATGGAGGCTGATCCCAGAGGCAAGCCTGGCTTCATGCTGGTCCCTGTTAATGGCCAACATCTGGCGAGGTAGCTGGGGTGGAAAAACAGCTGGGGCCAGCAAGCCCTTTCCCTGGCTATGAGTGAAGGGGAGGGCTGAGGGTTGAGGTAGGCTGAAGTAGGCTTGTCTTCTCTAAAAGCAGCCTGCAAACACTCACTCCTACTTCCTCTGTGGAGAGCAGGTTGAGCAGCTCTCTGCTTTTATGTTTTGTGTGTTCAAGAGCTGCTGAAAGACAATAGTGTGAAACCTCCAAACCAAAGGTCCTTGGCTGTGCCAGGCCATAATAGCCAAGCAGGTTTTGCCAGCCCAGCCTGGCTTTGCCAAGAGGCCTTAGCTTTGATATGGAGTATGGGAGCACAGATATCCTCGATATATGTTGTTAGGAAGGATTTGTTATGCTGAGGAAGGGGTTTTTCTCAACATGGATGTGGACTGTTTACAGATTTGGGTTTGTCTGACCTTCCTATTGGCAGAACTGTGGAGGAGGCAGCATCCACCCCATGGGGTGGCAGCAGGCCTCTCTGCAGAAAATTGGTGGCATTTTGGCCCCTGAGGAAGAGCATTCTCTGGTGTGAATCAGTTGGTGGGTCATGGTCACCCTGCTAGAGAGTGTGGGGGTTTGCGCTGCTGCTGCCTGCGGTGGTTCTGCTCCTTGTGTGTTCCTTGAGGTCTGATGTTAAATGAGGTGGGGCAGATACTGCACTGGTAGGGAAATGTGGGACAACTTTGCATTTATTAAGCCACAGGCATTCTTCATCTGGGAGGACTCCCCTGCTGAGCTGGGCAACCACCACCACTGCTTCTCAGCAGTTGCACCCCATCTTATCCCCGGAGTTTATCCCTGTAGGGGCCCAGGGTGGTGGTGCTCACACCTTGCCCAGCCTGGAGAATCCCCGTCCTCCTCATCGGAGCTCTGAGTGGCGGAAATCCTCCCCCATGTCTCATTCTGCCTGAGCCTGGGCTGCAGCTACCCAAAGACAGCTCCTAGCAAACATACCAAAGGCTTTCTTGGCATCAGAGAAGTGATATAATCCAGCACTGCTGCTATCATAGCCTCCTCCTTGGGAGTGCAGGTAGGAGGGCTGTCAGAGATGAGGAGACAGAGATGGGGGGGATCGGAAGGTAAGGGGAAGAGACAGTGTCTTTTACAAAGAGAGAGCAAATTTTTGTGTTTCTGCCTGTCTGGCATGGGACTGAGGAGTGAGGCTTCATTTCCCTTAGCTGAGCATACCCGTGCTTCCTGCTGGCTGCACCCACTGGGAGATGTCCTGCCGGACAGGCCACTTAGCTGAGTCTGGGGGGAGTAATGGGGGCAGTCAGGGCTGGTGACAGTGAACCCTAGGGGCATACACTGCAAGGTCTGGTGCTAAGCCTTGGGAACTGAGAGCCTCACTAGCACCCTCCCCCATCACATCATCTCACCACTATTTGCCCTGTCCATAAGGCACTGGGTAGTTGCGGCTGAAGTGAACATCACAGTATCTCTCATGCCAATGATGCTCTCAAACCAGAGCTCTCCCTTGCCTGGGGTTAGAGAGGCCGGACTCTGCCCTGGGTCTCTGGCTTCCAGGTTGAGCATGGGACCACATAGGAAGGTTAGTGTGAGCATGTGTCTAATTACTCTCCCAGATGTGAGTACACATGGCACGCCATCACCGGACACAGTCCACATGTCCCCACTTGCTCACCACTGACTCACAACAGACTGGAAAAGTACAATCCCACTCTGATGCTATGATGAAGATGTAAGTGCTCTCTAGTAATACATGAGTAGAGTATGTCAGCAGCCAGTCAGGGACATCAGGCATCTGACGTTGCTGTGTTGAAGATGGGGATGTTTACTGTATGACTGTTGAGTTCAAAAGGGAATGACTTGGGGCAGAGCTTCATGACAAGCTTGAGGCTTTTTTGGGGTGATACTCATCAGTTCTGAGGATACTGTCTTGACGTCCCTCCACCTCCCTTAAAGCCCATCAGACGAGTGTTGGGCAATCAAAGCACTAAATCTCAGGTATTGAGGAAACAAGGGAAGTCTTGTTGCATCATTAGACATTTATGCTAAGTGGGAAGGAATTCATACTGGTAGGTGTCTGGGGGGGGAGCACTTACTGGAGGTTGACCTGTCTGGGGCACTGTGATGAGGCAGTGAGTGAGCTAGTGGTGACCAGGGAACAGGCAAGGCCTTGTGACCATGCTTCCTCCTCACTGGATACTCCGGGTGGTGGCATATGGATGCAAAGCCCTGGTTAGGGGGATTCTCTGTGTGGGACCAGCCAGCTCTTGCCTAAAAGGCTGGGAGGGGGGCACTGGTGAGAATCCAGAGCTGGAGGAGTAGCCCATGCAACACACATGGGCTGGCGATTCCTGTCCCCTAGGGAGGTGTTGGATACTGCCAGTGCTGCCAGCAGCATGCAGCTGGGTCACAGATGTGCTGCTGCAGAGCACACTCACAACATGCCCACATCTTTGCTGGTAGGCTCTAAGGGAGAGCCCACAGTGATCTGAAGAGCAGGCGTGAAACTGGATACTCCTGGGGTCTGTGGCCCTTTCTTCGAAGGCCCATCTGTTGGAGGAGCTGGTGCTGGCCCAGACATGGGATCAGCAGGGGTATCTGTCCTTTATGTCTTTATACCTCACCCTTTCACTCTCGCACACCTGCGGGCCTAGCTAGTGGACAGCAAAGGGGAAATGTGTGGTCTCTTGTCATGTTGGACTGGGAAGACTGGAGAGGTAGAGCTTCTACCTTGTGAAGGGATGGATCCCAGCCATGATCCCCCCAGGCACTGGTGGAAACCTGTATATAAGCCTGTGGAATTTAGCTGGAGTCATAAGGAGGCTGCAGGGTGTTGCTGGATATAGTGCTGTGACTGAGGCTGCTGCACCACTGCCTGCTCTCCTTGGCCTTTCACAGGCAGGGGAGAGAAGGTGAGACTTCAGTGAAGGGAAAGGACAGGAACCTGTGTGGACATCCTGATTCAGGGGTAAACCCTTTGTTGACTTCCCTTCTTCATGTTGTGTTTATGCAGTCAGAGCTACCACAAGCATCTGTGATACAGCTGCTTGGCCTTGCCTGCCAGTCTACCTGACTTTCAAACCCTTGATGGCACTGTGCTTGCTGTGCGGCTGGAGCAGTGATGAAGAGTTTGGTGCTGTGATGTGTCCCTTTGAGATGGACCATGCTAACCCTCTGGCCCTGTACTTCTGACCATAGGTGCCAACCATTTGACTTTAACCAGCATGTCCCACCACCTGCTGCTTCTTCCCTGCCACTGAGTCCCATCTCTTATAGTTTGGGTTTATCCACTGCCATATGCAGGTCCAATATGATGAGTCTTTGCGAGCTGTAAGAAACTTGAGGGTGGCTGAGAGCCTAAATATCAGGTCTAGAGCAGACCTCCAGCTGAGGGGCACTGCAAGGCAGACCTACACTGGAATTGGGCATCTAAACTGGTATTGAAAATAACTTGCTTATCTCTGAGCTGGAGCACTGGGGTATTTAGTCTGCTCAGGTCTGCTGCTGGAGGTCAAGACCAGCTGAAACTGGGTCCTGTTTCAGGGAAATGGTGAAAGACAAAATAGTGTAACAGAGACACTGAAGCCTACAGAGATCAAGAGAGGCATAGAAGTATGTGGGTCCAAAAAATTGGCATCCAAACTCAGAAAACATACGTGAGAGCATAGCAAGAGACATGTGCCCAGGTCAGCTCCTGACCCTCCTGTTTTGGGTAAGGGCTTTCTGTGGCTTTCCACATAGCTGAGATACTGAGCTGTAGCCTGTTGGTTCAGAGGTGAATTTTATTCCAGTCTCAGTTTGTCAAGCAGCCAGTGTAAAAAAGTTTTCCTCAGGATCATGACACCTCATCCTGTGGTGCTGCAGCCACAGGTCTGAGGGTTTGGGGGCTGTATAAGCCACCAGCAAGAAAAAGCCCCTGAGTGAGACCCAAATAGTTGCTGATGGGATGCAGGGACTGACCCGACCAGTTTGTTTTGCCCTTTGGTGTCCAGGTCTATACTGAACATTCGGACCCAGGCAGTGATGAGTGAGGAAAAAGAAGCCTGGGAAACAGAAAAGGTAAAAAATGTGGAAGGAGGCAGGGATGGCTTAGCCTAGGGTTGGGGTGAACCGATAGTGACCTTTCTCCCCTCTGAGTTATTACTTAGCAAAAAGGACAGGAGCCTGCAACACTGAAGTCTTCCTCCCACCATGGCTTCTTGTGCTCAGGGCCAAAGGATGTGCTAGGGTTGTTTGTGGCCTGGAAGCCTTGGCATAAACAGTTGTCTGCATCATGGATGAGTGTCCAGATGCATGACTGAGAACGGGTGAACCTGGCTGCTAAGCTGGAGGAGTTGGTTTAACGCTCTCTCCACTGGTTATTAGCTTGTTGCAGAGTCAAGCTGGCATGACAGGCTCTGGGAGCTTTGGTGAGAGCACTTGTGAGGGCAGGGGGCTGTGATTAACCCTGTAGATGGCAAGAGCGTGCCGGGAGACTGAAATCTAGAGACAGCCCCATTCCCAACTCCCAAACTGACTGCGGTTTTCTCCTAGCACGAAGGGTTCTGCATCTGCTCTGGGAGGAGGGGACAGCATGATGCTATTCCTTACATCCCTAAAGGAAGGGATGAAACAGGCAGAGGTTTCCCCCACGTCCTTGGTGCTGGCGGGTTCCCCATCTGCAGTGTGAGCCTGACGCCGGGCTGAGTCACGGGGTATCTGCATGCTGCGCAGTCCCGCTGCTTCCCGAGGCTCAGAGCAGAGGTAGCGTAAGCCTGCGTGCTTCATCAGCGCCTGCACGGAAACTGCCCCTGCGGCCACCCGGCCGCTGAATCACAGGGGTCGGGCTCTGGCTGCGAGCGGGGGGATTTCCCAGCACCCAGCGCAAGGGTTTGCGTGCGGAGGAGCCTCCTCCCAGACAGCTGGAAATTGTCTCCAAGGTCACATTTCTGGACAAGCCAGGGCTGAGAGTGTCCCTGAGCGACTGGAAGTCCCTGAGGGGCTTTGCTGTGTTTTGTGGTGTCTGTTCCCACAGAGAGCACAGGGACAGAGGGTGCTGGCCATCCTACAGCCCCTGGTGTGGTGTATTTCACCCAAGGGCATCCTTACTTCTTCCTGCAGTTCAGGGTGTCTCCAAAGCTGTTTCTCTCCGCAGGCTAGACAAGCACTAACGTTGCTCCCCTGATGTGTGGTGGAGGGTTTGCTTCTCTGGGTGCTGTTGGTGTGGGCTGGGTACAGGGGCTGCAGGATGAGCAGAGTGAGCGGTGTTTGCTGCATGTAGCCTTGCGAGGCGGGAGGGCTTTGCTTGCCCTCCGGTCCCTACCATGCATGCTTCTTCCCTGGCCTCCTGCTCACTCCGGCCAGTGCTGGACCCTTTTCCCCTCTATTTCCCAGGGGAGAAGCTCCTTTTGCATTTTCTGTGCTTCCACAGCACATAGCTGGCATGGGAGATGCTGGGGTTGCAGATGAGACATGGGGGCAGCAGGGACCTGGCTGAATTTGACTCTCTGGGTATTTGAATGGAGGGTGCCCATCACACCCCGAGCTGCTTCTTACTGCGGGTGGGAGGAAGGAATATTTTATCATCAGCCAGGCATGGATGCCAAACAAGCCGCCAGCAGAAAGGCAAATATTTTGGCTACCCCAACACATCTGTTTAGAAGCAGCTCAACCCCAGTTTTAAACAAAATGGGGGGAAAAAGGCATTAATTGAAGACATGTCCTTAGGAACGCGATCCCTTGGCTGGGGCCCAGCATTGGCAGCCTCATCGAGAGATCATGTGTCGCACAGACGAGATGACTGCCCAGGCTTTGCTGTGAGCTCCTTTGCTTGCTTTGAGCAGGTCACACATGCCCTGTGGAAGCTGAGGGAGACTGTGCATGGCTGTGTGAGTGCATGCCACTCCTGCAGGGGTACATTATCTCCCAGCATCACACTCCCATCCTCACTGCCCTCCCCACCTCCCTGCATTGCAGCATCCTTTTTCTTGGGAAGGACTCTACATCAGTGGTTGGCCATTCCTGTCCTGCTTCATCTTTCATGGGAAGGATCCTACCCTGGGGGATCCTAAAACAGATGAGCTGTTTTCCCAGCAGCCTCTGGCTGCATGTATGGGACTTGGATTATCAGATTGGGAACAGCTGATCCCAAGGCTGCTGACAAATACACAAAGATTCAGAGAAGTTTGGACACCACTCTCCTGGAAGTGTCCTTTGGTAGTCCCTGTTAATCTCTGCTGCACCCAAAGGGGAGGCTGCAGAAAAAGCTTCAGATACAAAACTTGTGTGTGGTGTAGAAAAGGGAGGTCTCCGAGCTTCCCATCTGCTTCTCTGGTGAGCCCTGCAGCCCTTCCTGAGCTCAGAGGTGGTGCAGGTACCTGGGATATTTAGGCTGAATTCACAGGGGAGGGATGCCTGAGCTGTGGTCACGGCAGCATATACATCCCCACTGATACACTGCTGCCAGCATACTCACTGCGGTGTTACCCTCTGCCCATGTACCCCACAACACTGGTGTCTCCCTTCCCATCTCCTTCCTTAGAGTGGAGGCAGGATGACCTGCCTAGCTGCCCCAGTCCAGCATTTGGAGGTCTGAGGGAAGTGCTGGAGGAAGGCCAGCCTCCCCCAGCCACTGCAGCAGGGGGCTCTCCTCCCTCTCCCTCTGCCAGCAGAACAAAACACATGAGCTCAGGGGATCGCTGGGGCCTGGGAAGGGGGCTGGAGGAGCCCCGTGTACAGAAATGGGGATAGGGGAGGAACTAGCTGTCCCAGAGCCCACGGGACCTCCCTGTGGTTCAGCACTCAGCACTGGGTAAAGTCCCCAAGGGACAGGCTCTGGCTTCCCAGCAGGGTTGTGCCAAAGCCCCACTGGGTGCCCGTTTGGCTGTGAGGCTTGGTGGTGTAGCCGGGGCTGTCCTGCTGTTGGCCAGGGATGACATTTCTGTGGGCTCCCTGTCCCAGCTGGAGGTGGCCATGCTTTGGCAGGAAGAAAGGCGATGGTTAACTTCTGCACCGTCGTCATTATTACACAGCCTCCTCTGTCTATGCAGCCAGCCTTTGGGATGTAACAAGTACTGATGCTGGCTCCTGACAGGAGGCGATGGGGGCAGGGAGCGCCTCGGAGGAAACCCTCGGCTTGTGTCAATCAGCACAACTTTTTATTTTACAGATCACGCTGCAGAGCGCTTCCAAGTATGAACAAACCTAAATGAAGACAGCTGGCAGAGGCTCTTGTCATCTAACTCCTTCCAGATGTGCAGTCATATGCCGCAGTTTCTGACTAATGACATCCCCAAGGAAAGCCCTGGGGATGCGGCAGTGACGAGGCGGGTGAGGGGCATGCCAGGAACTTATAGGTGGCTTGGGGCTGCTGCTTGGGGACCCTGGCTGGGGAGGGACCCTCCACCATCCCTGTCTTCCCCTTGCTATCAGCAGGGCTCAACGGATGGCAGGGGGCTGCCTCTGCCATGCCGGGCATCCAGGCAACTCTCCATGGGTGGGTAAAGCTACTTAATCCGAGAGCGGTGTCCTGTGGAGAGAGCTACTTCACGGCCTGGAAGCCAGAAAACCGCAGTTAGTAGGGTTGTACTGGAGCAAATTAACGATGTTTTCTGATAATGAATTGAGGTTGAAGCGTTTATGCTGCTTCCCGCTTGGGAGCCCATTCAGGTCTCCCTGCGTGATGCCTTTCTCTGCCGCAGAGATGTCTGAGAAATCAGCATGGGTGGGAAGATTTGTAAATCCTGCGGCCTCCCCCTGAAATATCTGCCCTCCACGTCTCCAATTTATGTTCCTGCACTGCCTGGGTTGTATTAGAGTTGTGCACAATCTCCAGTGGGTTTGATTTCCTCACCCCCCTGTGAGTGGGTCTGTGCTAGTTCCATAAGCTGGGGCCTGGGGGACGCTTGGTGGCTTGGAGATGGGTCAGGAACTGGGGGGACCAGCCCCTCTGACCCCAGGTGAGAGATGAAGTCTTCCCAGAGTATTGCCTTCTTCATGCTGTCTTTCAGAAACTGCAGCCAGCCTGGGTCTAAGCTTGTTGCGTAGGCAGAAGAGTCATTTTGGGTCTTCCCATAGTCCCTGTTCTCCCCCTCTTCCTCTCCACACCTTTGTAATTAACCTCTGAACTCTGGTTAATCCCAGGATTAGCACATCATGGGCTATCGGTTAGGGCTCCCACCACCCCTTCTGTGTGCCAGCATCCCTGACAAACTTGCAGGGGGGTCCAGAAAGCCATGTTGCCCCTGAGGACAGAGGAGGTTTGTAATGGATGGGGGATGGCAGGAGCCTGGCGGGTGGTGAGAGCTGATCCATGGTTGCTTGTGGCTGATAATGATCTCCTGGAGCCTGAGAGCAGGGTGGAGGGGCGCAAAGAGCCCGAGGAGACTGGGGCTGCCACTCCAGCATCCCTGCCTTGGCCCTTTCTGTAGGCAAAGAGGGCTGCAGAGGGAAGGGGAATTCTGGTGGGCTTTCAGTGAAACATGTAAATATCTCCTCTGCCTGCAGGTGAAGACAAAGGTTTAGTTTGTGGCTTTTGGTGCAGCATCTTCTCCAGCACTTAACTATGCATGTGTTTTCCTTTGGGAAGGTGTCTTTGGGCAAAGTGAGAACTTGCTCGTGGGGTTTATTCCATTTCAGTGCTTGAGATGGAACCCAAGTCTGTGGGTGAGCTCTTGCTCCCCTCTCAGCCTTCCTTCTCCATGTCCTGGAGGCACTTCACAGCTGCCAGGTGAGCAATTTTCCAGAAAGCCTGAGACAAATTCACGTTTAACCTAACAGAGGCAGCACGGTGACCTCTGTCACTTCACTTCTCCCTCAGGAAGAAAACTCCCAGCCCTGATGAAGCATGCAGCAATACAATCAAGTTAGCCATGAGAGATGATTTTTACATCCAAGACATCCAGCTGTGTAATGCACCGCATGGTGGAAGTAATGGAAGTAGCAGTGGACTCATGCTGGGATTGTGACTTCAAAAATATGAGGATTGGCCCAAAGGAAAACAGAGACTGTGATATAAAACCTCATAGATAGTGGCCATGACATGCAGAACAGACCCTGGTACCAGTTCTTCCTGGCTGAGGTGTTTGTGGTCTTCATTGGCTGTTAACCCCCTTGTCCCAAATGCCTGCGCGCTCTCCTTCTGGTGCAACTCCATGGGCTGCTCCAGGACACCCCTGGGGCTGGGGAGAAGGACAAGTCCAGAGGCTGGAGCAATTCCTTGCTACACTAGCAAAGTGCTGGGTGCTAAGCCTGGTGGATGCTGCTTGGAGGGGAACAAAGCACTGGGAAGGCACCTGGGTTTGCAGCAGTGCAGGCTCCAGCTTTCCTTCCTCCCCAGGGTGGAGGAGCAGCACTTTCTCCTGCTTTCCCTGTGCCCTGAGGAGCGGAGGGGGAGGAGAGCAGCTCTTGGGAGGCTGCCTGAGGAGCGCAGAGGTCAGCATGAGCTGGCAGTTTGTTTGCACCTCTCGCTACATGGAGCTGGGAGCGGGGCTGAGCCTGGGAGGTTCAGGCAGGCTTGCAGAGGAAGCAGGCAATAAGCTCCCTTCCCCACCACGCGATACGTTCTGTGTGTACAGGATGTTTGGTTTCCTGTTGATCCCATCCAGAGTTGGTGGGCATGGAGAGATGCAGAGACAGGCTTTGTGCTTTCCTTAATCTTTCTTCTACCTGCATGCAAGTTCATGCCTGAAGCATCCAACGTGACAAGGCAGCACGCTGTGCCCTGGCATGGTCTGTGTTTGCAGGGAGGCGTGCTGCTGGCTCTTTGTCTCGGGACTGACTTAGGCTGACAAACCCAATCTCAGACAGGCACAGGAGGATGTCCCTGGAAGGTGCCTGTGGCTCCTGGGGGCTGTCTTGGCCCTGCAGAGAAAAGGGACTAGACGGCAGGATCAACGTGAAGTGCAACATGCACTAGCTGGGCACAGGAAAGTGGTTTCCACCTCCAGTGGCCACAGCATCATCTTGTCTGGGATGTCCCAGCCAAACCTAGTACGGTGATGATGGCCCAACTGTAGGCATGGCTTTGGCATGCAGCAGACTGAGCTCTGCAGGACCCAGCCACTCACAGGCCATGGTTTTGTCCCTTTCTCCAGTAGCTCTGCTCCCTGCAGTGGCTTTGCCTCTCTGTTCCTAAGCTCTTCTCTCAGCTCCTGCCTCTTGCCTGGGTATCCTTCATTCCTGGAGTGAGAAAATCCTCATTGGAAGAGCACATCATCCTGCTTAGAGGTGATCTCCTACTACAGGGGCTTTGCTTGCATGAAATGCCCATTTTGTCCATTAGCTGCTAGTGAGGGAACAGGCAGGGTGAATACACATGAGGACAGGACCACCCTGGGGGCTAAGGTTGACTGTACTGTCCCTACACTGGGGCATGCTGGATTGTCTTTTTCTGCCTGGAAGATTTCACTGATGGAGTGATGTACTCCAGGTGTGATGGATAATGGAGCATCATGCTTTGCTGAAACAACACATTTCTTGTGAGAGAGGCAAAATGTGAGAGTTGGAAGGATGAACAACTGTGGTGTGAAGAGATGTGAGGGATGTGCTGGAGCACTCCTTCCACTGTGATGTGGAACACATCTGCCAGAGTGGGAAGGATAAATCAGAGGAGCCCTTCCCTCAAGTCAATAACACTCACCTGAGCAGAAGGATGTCAAAAAGGTGATAGGAAACTGCTAGAGAGCAGCCCAAGTCAGAGATAAGTGGAGGCAGGTAACCAGTGCAGCAGAACTGTGATATCCAGCAGTGAAGCAGGACAGCTGTGGGGAGGAGAGGCACCACACAGATGAAGAGGCTGGACTTCAGGGAACATTCCTGAGTCAATGGGACCTTATCCCCAGGAGGGGACTGGCTTCTCTCTGTTCGCATGGGTCTCAGTCATACTCCCTCTCCCTAGTTGGAAAATGAGGAAATCAGCAGGACTTTCTCATCTCCTCACCCTTCCTAGCAGTGGTAGTGAAGGGGGGTATTGGGGAGAGAGAGGAAGAGGGTGGGAAATACCATTACAAGGTATAAATATACCATCTGTCTCTGGGGTCATCAGCCCCTGCCCAGCTGATTTCTGTGATACCAGAGGAGCCCCAGGTGTGCACCCTGAGCTACGTGTTGTTTGTAAACACTGATCAAAAAAAAAAAAACATTTAATAAAAGGCTTTTGAGATGATTCTTGACCTGCCACATCACCAGGTGCTGGGAGGGCTCTGGTTGCCCACAGAGCCTGACCTGGGGAATCCCCTGCTGCGGAGAGGAAAACTGCTGGGAAGAGGCACTGCCAGCTTCTGTGAAACTCTTTCATTGATTGCTGTCCAGGCGGGAACTGATCCTGGCAAAAGGCAGCAAGATGTGCTTGATTCCCAGCAGAGCCAGTGGGGGCTGCTTTTGATCAGGAATGATCTGGCGCTGGAGCTCGGCATGGCTGATAACTGCAACCTGCCGCCCCAGTGCTGCTTGGAGGTGAGGGGGCTCGCTTGTGGTCGCATTTGAAAGGGCCTCCTGCGCTCCCTGTGCTTGGCTTGAACAGCTTCCAAGGTGGCTTACTGTTCTCCCTTTTTATCACTGCTGTTATTTTTTAATAAAGTTCCCTGATTGCTTCTCAGGCTTCGTGGCAGAGGGGCATGGGAATTAATTTCCTCTCCTTGGCCACTTGCAGTGCTTTCCAGGCCAATTCAGTGCTGCCATGAGGGGGCAATTGGCTCGGTGGGGTGAGAGGAAGCCCAGGACATTCTCTCTATCCTGGTGCCATGGTGCTCTCTGGGACATGCCAGAAGAGATGTGAGGTGGTGGGGAGCAGTGGCATGGAGGCTGAGCGTGGTGTGGAGAGTGCAGGCATTGGTTTTCCACTTGTGAAGCAGAGCTTGCAGTGCTCAGGAGGGGGAAGATGTTTGTTGGAAGAGCTGGGTGTGAGCACCCTTGGTCCAGTGGGTTAAGATTCAGGGGCCTGGGCAGTGTTTTGAGAGGAGTCTTGCACTGTGTGTTAAATAAAATCAGGGGAACAGGGGGATGCATAACTCTTTGTATGTAATATGGGAAGAGTGAGAGTTTCTCTTGCTCTCCTTGACTTCATTCTCCTCTGGATCTGCTGGAGGCTTTTCTCCAGTCCTCAGATAGCACTGTTTCTTAATATAAATTGTGTTAGGAACAATAATCAAATCATTAGCACTAGTTTCAATGCATAGTATTTGCAGAACTGAGGGCAGAAGGAACCCAAGTCTGCAAAGAGAGATGACACTGTGGATGCCATCAGCTTATCTCTTTTTACCAACTTCTCCATTTTTTTCCCATCTCCAAAACCAAGTAAAAGGTTTTCCTGCTCTCCTTGGTGCTTTGGGGCTGCTGGAGGCCAGTGATGTGGGATTCCACAGGGAGGCAGGGGGGTTGTAGGAGTCCAGCCTGGGATGTGCTCAGGTCCTGGCTTGGCAAGATGCCACAATGACAAACATAGCTGACCTGGGGAGGCACTTCCAGCATATCGTGGGGAATTCGGTCACTGCAGGAGAACAGGACAAGTTCAAGGTTCTTGTGCCCAGAGTCCAAACTGAGGCAGGGTGGGGGAAATGGTGTGAATGGATCGGGGAAGTGGAGAGGCATGAGCAGAAGAGGCTTTGGGTTCCTCACAGATGAGCCTGAGCCAGACTCCTGGCAGACGGAGGGGAGACCCAGGTCCAGGGTCAGCGATGGCCAGAGAACTGAAAGGACAGGCATGCCCCCAGCCTCAGCACCCTGTTGGAGCACACAGAGCACAGTTACATCCCTGCTGACATTTTCCTTCACAGAGCGCTGAGGCAGAGGCACAGGCAGGAAGGGAACATGCCTCAGCTGGAAAATGTCATGTATTGGGGCCATGCGCTGTAGTGGCTGGACTCTCCAGTCAGAGGGCCAGCAGTACCTGTAGGCACCACAGGGCTCTTGTGTTCATGAGCTTCAGTGTTCAGCAAGCTCCTAGAAGACATGCCATATTGGGAAATAATTGTCCAAATTGTCCAAGTTGTCCAAGTTGCTCTGGCCATTTGATCTCCACTGGATCTTAATCCTCACTAATTCTCTTGTCTAGATCCTGAAGGCTCCTAGATACTCCCAGTTACTAAGGTTTTATGGGGAGGATGGGGATGCTTGCACACTTACCTTTTCCCTCTCTTCCTCTGTTTTCCCCATTGGGGTCCTTTGCTCTTTGGCTGAGTTTCACTGCAGCACATTACCTTCCTGCCCAGCTTCAGTCCTTGGCTGGCCTGGGGGAGAAGCCACCCATTGCTAGTACACATTGCTTTTGTTGCCTTCGTTTGCTCAGGCCCTTCTACCCCCAGCTGATGTGCTGAAGATAACATATCTCTCCCTCCCTTTGCCTTGCTCCCCTTTCCCCTTCATTGCGTGTATTTCTCTCTCCATCCTTGTGACTGAAACTTGGCAGGAAATTCAGAGACATGCGCAGGCATTAAAATGACTACCCCAAGGAAAGGCCAGAGCACAGCCTGAAGCGGTGGGAGGGATAAGGGAGGATTCTCAGCTCATCCCCGTCATTTCCACATCAGCTGGGAATGAGATCCCTTCTTCCCTTTCTGACAATGGCTCCTGGCTGGCCCCAGTGAACTGGCAGCACCTGCCTGCCTGAGTGGGAGATGGGATCTGCTGGAACAACCTCCTTGATACTCCTCTCCTGACATTTGGGTTGGAAGATGAGTGTTTTGGGGGGGTCCCTGGAAACAGGGGATAAATGGGAAGCAGCATTTGTAGGTTCAGGGGCAGATTCCTTGACCTGGGCTCTGGAACTAGTGTGCTGGTGTTAAATGATAGTGCTTGGGTATGCATGTTGCTGGTATGTTTGCATGTGCGTGTCTGTTAACACAGTGGAATGCTGCTGAGGCCAAGTTGCATGTACCTATGGGGTGTGCTATCCATGGGCAGAGGTTTTTGTCTTGACTTGCTGCTCCATCCTTCCCCGTCTCGGTGCTGCATCCCTGTTCAAAGCCACGAGACTAGCTATGAGGCCCAAAATAACAGGACAGGAGGCAAAATGGGGAGCAATTTGAAAAGTGTGTTGCCTCAAGCAAGGGAGCACCATGGCCTTGCTGGTAGCTTGAAGAGAAGATAAAGGCAACATAGAAGTGGTACAAATGGTGCAGAGAAACCCAGAGAGGCTCTGGTTTCAGTCTCAGGCAAAGGGGCCAAACTCCAGGCAGATAAAAGGGGTGATTGTGCAACCCTCAAGCCCAGGTGAACACTGAAGTGCAGAATGCATGTAGTACTTTTAATGACCAAGAAGCAGCACTAGCCAATTGCTTTATAAAGTGCCCCAGGTGGTGCTGTTTAGCCACTGGAGCCAGTATCTGCAGAGACTTTGGTCAGGGTCAAGTCCTCAGGGCTGCGTGCCTGGCTGTGGCAATGGTGAGGAGCATGCACTCAGGAGAGACCCCACACAGAGCAAGGGGTGCCATGGGGAGCAGAGGTGATGCTTTGCACAGAGCTGTCTTGCTGGAGTTGGTGCTTTGATTGTGATCCTGCTACTGCTTTCCAGTGTGGCAGGGAGGCAGGACACCCTGATAGGTGAGACTTCCTGTTTCTTTTTGGTGAGAAGCAAGCCAGCAATGTGTGATTAGGTATGGCATGGCAAGAAAAGGGTTTGTCGTAGCTGGCTGGACCATGCATGCCCTCTTCAGCCTCACTTTGCCTTGGTGCAGCTCTGATGGCATTTTTACAGCATAGAGTCACTAGATCTGCTTGTACAATGGGTCTGGGCAAGGCTGGGCTTTGATGTGCTGTGGTTTTGTTCCTGCAATTGTCCCCTGAGATGTCTTTCAGGCAGCATCCCAAGTTCCCCATGGGACAATGCATATGAAGGACATCATTAGATCTAGAGCAGATGTAAAGCAAATGCAAAGGTTCAGCTGTTCCGCACTAAGACTGCCCTGTCTTGGTCTCAGTGGGAGTGAGGTGATGCAAACAACCTGTCCAGAACAGGTCTTTGTGAATCCCTGCCTGGATAAGGCAGCTCTTAGGAATGACAGGGATAAGCAGTCTTCATAAGCCATCCTGTCCTATCATTTGCCAAACATGTGGATGCTGGCCAGACCATATGAGGTTGGTTCATCCCTACTCATAGTGTAGAAGTGCCCCGAGGGTTCTGTTAGGAAATCTCTGGTGTTCCCCACATGGTTTCTTGGGTAGCCTCACCTCCCGTGTTAACTTCAGCTTACCACCAGCCTGCTCTAAAGGAAGCCAAACTAGACTAACTGTGCTGGCCCTTGGAATCCACTGTCTCCCAAGCGGAAAGGAACTTTATGAGCGTTACTGGAAGCTGCTGTGGCTGAGTTACCAGAAATAAACCACTTCGACTTGGGGCCAAGTGCTCGCAGACCACTGCATTTCCCACTCTGGTAGCTGGGCCACCTTCCTAGTGCTTTTGCTTCTCAATAGGGACATATTCTGTAAATGCCACCCACTGCTCTTGCTGATTTGGGTGGGTGGCATTGAGGCAGGAAGACAAAGGTGGGTGCCTTCCTGAAGGCTCCTGTTAGCATAGATTATTATTTGTAGAAGTGCCTTTTCTGGGAACTTCTGTGTTTCAAAAGAAGTAGCAAGAATAGCTCCTTCTAATTCACAGGCAATTGCAGGGCTGGGGGGCAGGAGGTAGCTGGAATGAGAGGGCTCTACCCACAGTCCGGGAGCAGAAGATGTGTCCCTGGAGAGGCACGGATGCCTCAAATGGAGGCTTTGCACGCATGGGGGTGGCAGGATAAGTGGCCCTTAGCCAATGCATCCCTGCTATTCTCCCGCCTGCCTTTGATTTTAATTGAACTGCAAATATGATGCACAAGTTACGTGTTCACCTGCTCACCATCAGGAAGCACGGGGGCTGATGCCTGCACAGCCCTCAGCAGCTTATTTTTTCCTTCTCCTTCAGGAGAAGGGAGCAGTGACCTGTCAGCCCTGGCTTGCAGGGTGGGAGCGGTGAGGCAAAGAGGGACATGCCTGCTGAATGCAGAGGAGGGGGTCCTGAGCCCAGTGCTGTAATCATAGATCTATGTTTTCTCCTCCATGGGAATATCTGGTGAAGAGGCAAAGGCTGAGAATGATGCAAGGATGTGCAAAGTTTCTGTGGGCCTCAGGGTGAAAGTTGTGGCTGGTACCACTTCTGTGTTAGGATGAAGCATTGTCTGACAAATCAAGAGTTACGTTAATTTCCCTTACCAAACCTTTGAGCTTTGCAGAGGCAAAGAGCCCGACACCAGATCCTCTTGGCCAGTGCTGGGAGCTGCCTTCTCCACCAGTTTTCTTCCTCAAGGGAAGGGTTTCTTGGTGGAAAGATAGTGGCAAGAACCCACTGGGGCCAAGGATGGGGACCTGTTAGCAGCATGTTCTCCCTGATGTGCTGTGAACACAGCCAGCCCTGCCTGTAGTGTGGCCAATGCAGCACCAAACCGTCCAACTTGGCCAGGATCCTAACCCCGAATAATATAGCTAGTTGCCAGACAGTGCCTGGATTTCTTCCCTGGAGTCAGTGGGAAGGAATGTGGGTGGCTCTGTGTGTCCAGGCTATCATTGCCATGGTGGTGGTGAGCCCCTCTTGGTGCTGATTGCCAGCTTTGCCATGGGTTGGGAACCAGCACTAACCATTTCCCTGGGTGCCGTGTCGTCCTGGCTTGGATGTGTGGGGCAGTGACCCAAGCTGAGGCAGTGCATGGCTCTGGAGTGGGTCGAGGTGGTGTTGGAGGGTATTACTGTGCCAATTTGTGTCTCACACTTGGTGTAACATCTGGTAGCTTACCATGTATATAGTGCTGCCATACCCCATCACATCATCCTGTGATGCGGGGATGATGATCCCCAGCCTGGGATCTGCCAGACCACATTGTCTGGCACAGGACCTGCTCTTTCTTATGTCCCCTTTTTCCTGAAGCCCTCAGAGGCCCATGAGGAGAAGGTCATGGGCTCTGCAAACCATTCCTGCAACTGACAGCATGCTTTTTGCTGTCCCTCAGTCTCTTCCTTTAGACACAGCCAGCAGTGTCTTTGGTGCAAGATCAGAGGGATGGTTTTCTCCATTGCTTGGAGAGTGGAAGCCCTGGAGTGTGGTGGGAATGGCCATGGGTGTTGGGATGGAGGCTGACTTCTTGTCACAGAGCATGAGAGACCAGTGTAAGGAAGGGTTTCCCTACCCTTGAATCAGCAGGAGGTGGCAGATGTCTTCATCTGGAAAGATTCCATGGTAGACCCAGTTGTCTCTCAGCAGAGAATGTAGCAATTTATGAAGGGGTGCTGTCCACTTAAAAATGTGCATAGTTATTTCCATCCTGTTGCTGAGCTGGGGAGTTCCCAAGAGCCCGGGAATGGAGGAAAACTCATGTTTGGGTCCTGACTGGGTCGTGGAGTGCATGTGTCAGCACTTTGGTTGCAATCAGTTTTTGTCTGGTCAGTGAGTTTCTTCTGTTGTTTGGGTGGGCCTTGCACAAGCCTTTGGGGGAGAGTGAAAGCGTTTTTAGAAAGTGGAATATATGACTGTGAAACCACAAGTGACGGAGGGTCTCGGGCGTGGGTAGTAATGCCCAAATGGCTCTTGGCTTTCAGGATGTTAGTCACCATCACTATCGCTTTCCTGACGTGCTGCTTCCTGCTACCCACCTTTTGTCAGTGTCCTAATTCGACATGAATCATGTAGGATTTTGGGAAGACCATTCTTCCCTCACCATCTGTGCAATTCATAGTGCCTTACAACTGCTACTATGACATAAAAAATGTTAGTAAAATAACCACAACACACTTGTTTTGGCAACAGATGGGAATTCAAATAGACTGTTTCCCTCTATACTTAGGAATAAAGCCACCACAGGTCCTGAAAAAGCTCCAGTGGGTATGAGGCTTAGCACACATAAGTAAGTGTCCATGAATATTTGAGGTATGGTATTAGGAAAACTTTCTGTCTGGTTAATTAATGCTGGGGCAAGCAACATAAGGGCTCAACAGGACATCCTTTCTGTGATGTTTTGAGAGGAGCTTAGACTAATATCTCCCAGATAGTGCTGGTGGTGGCTGAGTAGGGACCCTTTCAAGTTTACACTCCAACAAGCTATCCTACTTTCTGGAAACAACGTCCAGTTCAACATCTCTGTTTTTAGACTTGTGAGCACTCTGATGGACCAGGCTAAGCCCTTGAAAGGGGAAGATGAGGACAGCCTCTGGCCCAGGAAGTCCTGAGCCGCAATCAGCCTGGGGGAGCATACAGAGGCAATATAACTGTTGGCCTGTGCCTCTTCTCCCTCAGGCATCTGCTATCAGCCAGTGTTGGAGACAGAGCCCTTAGCTAGATGGATGCTCAGTGTGACTCAGCAGCTGTGCTTCTTCCTTACGTGTGGAGCCACGTGTAGAGTTTTGCCTGTGACTAGCTTTGTCACATCTGATCATAAATATTTTGCAAGGGAGAACTTCATAATGCCAAACCAGCATCATTTCTCCTTTCCCCTGTGAAAATCCAGATCACGTCCCATTCCTGGGCTGTCAATGGCTGCTGTCCCTGCTCACACTGCTGGTGCCAGGGGTGAACCATGTATGTTGTCCCTGAGGACATCCAGACATGGAGTTCCATGGAGCCATGTGAGAGTGAGTCCTTTTGGCAACCATGTTTAAATCCTACCTCCATACTCACAGAAGGAAGCATGCCAAGAGGGAGGTGACCTGTGGGAGGTCAATAGTGAGAGATTAGATGGCCCTTTGGCATCTTTAGATAAACACTGAAAAATCCCCTGGGACAAAACTGCACAGAGCCCTGTGGTGAGAAAAGGAGTGGGACAGTCCGTACACAGAGCTGCAGCAAGCCATTGGTTACTCTGAGGGAGCTGGTATTCATGCCTCATGAAGGTCGAGGGGACTACTGAAACAAGGTTCACATTATGCTCTGAGGTCTGGTGGGAGGCACAGCTGATGCCAGCCTCTGGGTGCTGTCACGTTGTATCCTGGTGGCATAGGAAGACGTCCCCCACCTTGGCCACACTGTGTGTGCCAAGGCTGAGGGCCTCACAAGGAGCTTCCCCAGATGAGTCCATCAAGGGGAGCTGGGGCTTGGCGTGGAGAAGCAGGCACAACGCCTTGGGTTGTGGTGTCACCTTGGAGAGACCCTCATGAGCAGTGGCTCCTGCCTTGCACATGGCATGCAGGGGCTTGGGTCTGCTGGCAGGAGGTCCCTTTCCAAGGCCTCTGTTGGTGGAAAGATCTGCCAGGCTCCTCCTGCTCCTTCCTTCTCCTTTGCCTGGTGTTCTCCTTTGGAATCTGTTGCTGACACAGAGGAGTTTTTTATAATGCTGCTTTCCTTTTCCCACTCTGAAGGGTGGAAAACACAGGGATGGAGCCAAGAGTTCCCTTTTCACACCAGAAGACATGACTTTGGTTAACTGGGAAGAGCAAGCCAGGCACTGGCCAGGCCCCAGGCAGGGAGCTGGGGCACCCCTCACCATATTTGCGCAGGCCCCTGCTCCCAACCCCGTCCCCCTGTGACCCGCTCCCAGACAGGACGACCAAATGGCCGCCCCCGGGGCCCCAGCAGGGCTCTCCACACAACGGAGGGGCTGTGTGACCTGCCTGCTCCCAACTTGGTTGCTATAGGAAAGGGAAGAGGCTGGAGAGAATGTGTGGGGCCTATTCACGCCCCCAGTCCTGATTCACAGCGCCCCTGAGGTAATGTTTGCCTGGCTCGCCGTGATCTTGCCTGATAAAGGGGCCTCCCAAAAGCACGGGGGGAGGACCAGACTGAAGGGGCTGGGAGAAATATTTGGCTTGAATGTGAGTAACGTGTGGAAATGGGGAGGTGGGGCAGAGAGGGAGGGAATGATAAGAAAGGACCCTTTGAAAAAGAAGGAGGTGGGGAAAATTGTGTGCCGGGCGCCTGGCTGGCCCCACAGGCTTACCATGTCTGCGGGGTCCAGCCATGCATGGGGGTTTTGGGGTTCCCCTGCACCACAGCCAAATGAGGACATCCGACAGATAAAGGTGTACGAACCCCTACAGCAAGGTTGTTGGTTGACTTGTATCCAAGGGTGGTTTTCTCCTGACACCAGGGATCCAAATGCAGACTCAGCTCTGCAGCAGCAGAGTCTATATCCCTTTCCAAAACTCACCTTTATTTCTTTCTGCTTACCTAACTCACCCTGAATATTCTTGTTATTCAAATTATCACTATCATTATAATATATCTGCTTCTGTGTGGTCAGAATGCCCTTTGGGCCCATCTTTCTGCAGGTTATAATGGAAGGATGGGTTTTGTGTCGGAAAACCCCCTCAGCTGCCTGTGAATCCTGGGGAACAAAAGCAAAATTCCCATTGCCTAAAAACTAGCAAAACAAAACTCCAGTGATCCTGAGAATGCTTCCCTGCACAGAGCAAGAAGAGGAATTTTGGCATGAGGCAGACAGTGGCCACCTCTTAAATTTTCATAGCAGATCTTAGCAAATGTCCTTTTTGTATGCTTGATATTCTTGAAGGGACTGATCAAAGCAATGAGACAAGTATGTTGCTGCTGTTGGGATACTTTGCAAGATGAAGACTTGTGTCCAAAATGTATTTTCAACATCACTAAAGAGGCCCAGAGGTTTCCTCCCTGGAACAGTGTTATCTCTGCTGTGTGAGGAGGTGTGAGGAGGGCAGTGGAAACATCTGGACCCTAAGGTCCAGAGAAGCAAAGCAAGCGGGGGGAAGGTGCATGGCAAGGGACTGGTCAAACTAATTGTTCACAAGACCGTGTTTTAAATGAGCTGTAGCTGCTTGACCAGGAGGGTCAGTATCAGTGGGCATCACTGGGTGGAAAGCTCTTCCCACTGTGCCACTGGGGTCAAAAGAAAACAAAAAATGGGAGTGGGATGGAAGGGAAAAAAAGAAAAAGCAGCAAATATTATAATGGCATTTTCTCATGGGAAGGAAATATAGTCTCCAACTCTGGTAAAAAAGAAACAGAGGGGGCTGGGGCACTGCTATTGAGAAAGGCTGGGAGCCTGGGAAAAGCACTTCTATAATGAGAGAGGGAAGAGATGAGAGTGATTTAGGATAAGAAATGTTGTCGTTGGCTTCAACTAGAAGGAAAGCAGGTCTGCCCCTCTTATGACTTTTTAAACGGCACCTATCATTGTAGGGAGAGAACAGACTATGAATATGGTTTATAAAAACCTCCGCTTATACAGGGAAGAGGATGCCTGGAAGTGGGTTTCAGAGCCTTGCTTTATTATGAGGAGTAACCCCTCACTTGGGGGAAAAAAATAAAAGAAATGAAGCCCTTGTGTGTGTTAGGGGGAAAAAAAAGGAACATCAAAACGCTTGGTTGATGACTTTGGGAGGAGGAACAGTGTTCAGAGAGGTGACTTCTGGACCTCGAAGGGTAGCACTGGGGGAGGGGCAGAAAGCAGCAATATTGCTTTTGTTTGGGATTTAGTAACACTTTGGCGGTCTTGTCATCCCCCTCAGCAGCCTTTCCAACTGGGAATGTTGTCCTCAAGCACTGGGGGTATGCAGTGCAGCCAGCAGGGAAACCAACACTTACTGTAAGCTTTCTATTTCATTTCAGCAGTTTGATTGGGGTCCTGCCATTGGGCCAGTTGTTGTTAATCTTGTATTTGCATTTACCAGATACATCTCTTGCTCCATTTTCTGCAATGACCCTGCAAGGAGCTCTGATGGGTGGTGCAGGCTGCATCACAGAGAGTTTAGCTTTCATTCATCTGCAGAAGAAACCAGACTCATTTGAAGTTGGCTGTTGCTTAAGCTCAAAGTGCCCCCCGCCCCCTATTTTGGTTAATTTAATATCCATCAAAGGATGTTTTTACTCTTGGATGAAAATGTTTCTTTAAAGCCTGTGTTGCAAGTGACCTGGCGAGGCTGTGCACTGTTTCTGAGCCCTCTGAGAGCTCTCATGGCTAGCACGGATTAAAGGAACTAGGTCAGATTTCTAAACTATAGCATAGACGATGCTGCTGTTCCAGCTGGACTATCTATAAAAGCTGGAAAAGAAAATCGGAGTCCTGGAAAGAGGTTTTGTTGGATGTGCACTTCCCAGAACTCCCCCGAAAAGCAATCCAACTGTGCAGGCTGGAGTGGAGAAGCTTCAAAGGTTTTTTCCTAAATCAACCCAGCCAGCTGAAATCCACGGGAAAGCTCGTGAGAATTTTGCTCACAAGATGGACAGATAATGCAAGCAGGCAACATGGGGGAAAAAGTATTTTTATACATGATGTCACTCCCAGCATTATTTTATGTGAACCAGTGTGTAAACAATTGTGTTTCTTCTTCAGCCTTAAGCACAGGTAGGAGAATTTACCATTCACTGCAGAGCACTTCTCTCTGAGATGAGACAGAAAACTGTCCATGTGGGCACAGCAGCACTGCAGAATGGCTTGGGATGTGCAAGGAAAAAGAAGTTTGCAACCAAGCAAAACTCCTTCAAGGAAAGTGAGGCAGAACATGGTGTACCATGGTCATAGGTGGCAGTCTCCACTGACCAGGCAGAGGGACTGTGCTGTCCATCTCATGAACTTTTTTTTTTGATCCCTTGTTTCTGCAAAACGGTGCTGGTCGTTCAAGCCAGGCTGGAGCCTGGCCGAAACAACATCCTGATTCTGTGGCAAGTGCTCTGGGATCAGACCACACGTGACAAGTACCCTAATTTCTTGTTGCATTGGGAAGAGACTATTATCATGACCTGTGCTGCGCCCTGGGAAAGTCACTTGGCCATGGCTCACAGGAAAGAGAAAGCTTGCTTTCTCTAGATCCAGGGTTTCCTCCTCAGCCTTTCCCCTCTCTCATGTGCTGCACCACATCTTACCCCACTTATGCATGCTAGGGTCAAAAAGCACCATGGAAATGCTGCATAGGCTGCCAGCCTTTCTGTGCCAGCACCGGGGCTGCTGCATGGCTGTCTTCTGCCCGGTGAGAGAGATGCCCCTGCTTGTGCCCCACAGTGCCTGCATGGCGCCAGCCTGTGAAGCTGCCTGCAGATCCAGGCAGCCCTGGCATGGCCAAGCAGGCTCCCCAGCGTGGGAAATTTCTGTAGAAGCAGCCTTCTATAAACCACATTTTCATTTAACCAGTCTAAATATATTTCAGTTTCAAAACACACGCTTAAAAATAACTTACAGAAATATTTATATGGACACTGAAAAGAACTTTCCAGCTTTGGGGATTCAGCCTACAGCCCACGGCAGAGCCCACAACTGCCTTCCTGTTCAGTCACTTTTTGCTTGTTATTGAGCCTCCTGTTTTGGGAGTGTTTGAGTCTTTTTTTCCTTAAGTTATCTTGCTTCACTCCACCCTGCCTCATGGACTCAGAAGGCTTTGCTTCAGTGAGGTCAGGACTGATTGTGCAGGATAGTTTTTCTCACAGTCACAATCATCATAACTCTTGATGGTACATATTTTCTTTCAAACCAGCACTGGCTCGACTTGGAGAATCCAGCTTCCCCTGGCATGGGGCACAGCACATATCGGGAACTCCCTCTATAATTTCTTTGCCTCTCTGTGCTTTTCATTCATCTGTCTGTCTCAGTTCATGTGTTGTTTGGGTCCCAGCTTTTGGCAAATGTAGATCAGCCTTGCACACTGGGCCTAAAGATTGGAGTTTGAATCTTCTAGGTAGTTTTGCAACAAAAATGCAATAGCAAGGGCAATAATGTAGACTTCTGCCTTGTGTCTTTCACCATCAGTTATTCATTGCTGTGAATACTTTCTGCTGTGGCACTGACAGCTATCTGGAGGTGTTCCCCTCGTCTGTGTGGACAATCCCCTTTGCTAAAGAAAGGCTAGGCTCTTACTAAAGCATCACCATAAGTTCAAGTCCACAAGTCCATGCTATACATCATATAGAAGAGAAGCAGTCTGATGGGTCAGGACAAAGGTTGGCTGATAAGGATGTGTTGTGTCATTTGTGTGTCTCTGCTTTTCCAAAGACATCCCCGTAACCCAGGAATGTCTTCGAGGAGGTTTGAAATGTCTCAGGTTTTCATTTTGCCAGATTTTATTTTTAAATCACAACTCAATGTTTGTTCAGTACATACTGCAGTGCTGGTGAGAATCTGTCCTGTGTTTAGCAGGAACAAACAACCCAGAGGAAGGTGTGCTTGCTGTGATGAGGAGTATTTGGATTGCAAGAGGTCAGATGAGTGCAAACCCCATTGAAGCTGTATAGGCATTCAGTCTTGTTCATGCTGTAGGAGGAATTGTGCTTAAACATGGAACTACTGGAGAAGTTCTGCTACAAGAAATATGTGTGTTGCTCTAGAGGCAGTAGCTTGCATAGGAAAAAGCAGAAACACTTGATCCAAACTAGTTCTGCAGTGTCCTTTATGGGAGCAGCTTGTGACACTTTAATGTGTCACCACCAGCGAGTCTCTGGTTTTGATTTTCAAAGTGAGGTTCAGCACCATCCTGGTTTGCTAATGATTGTGCCTCTCTCCTTTATTTCTTCTTATATGTAGAGGCTTGAGAGGGGTAGGTGGGTGAGTGTGTTTTAGTGTTTTTCATCAAACTATAACCTAAAACTTTATACAAAGCAATGTGAACAGACTCTAGGTCACTAATTAAATCCAACTAGCTCTGAAATGTCACACAACAGCTATTTAAAACAGTCCAAACCCCAGGCATGGATTAAGATCCAGGCATTCCTAAAAACACAGGATTAAACTGAAAGCTCAGATTTCCTTTAAAACGGGAAGCTTCCTGCTCTTTGCCTGCATAGAAAAGATCAAACCCCTGAGCTAAAGAGAAATAATGCAACAGCTTCTTCTGGGGACCCAAAATCCCAAGGGTGCAGTTCAGTGCCTCAGCTCAACTGGCAGCGAAGATGGGCAGAGGTTTCTGTCCCAGAGCATTTGCTCCTGCCCCTGCACTAAGGTTTACTGTGTGTTTGGTTTTGCTACTGCTGTTGTCTACAAGATGGACCATGGAGTGAGTTACAAAGGGGCACAAACCATTTCAGTGAATGAGCTCTCTCTGTGGTCAGGTACAGCAATATAGTGGCACTACTTGGGGTGAGGGGCAGGAGGAAGGACAAGCTGCTGTGCAGGGTCAGGAACACCAGGCTGGGGCAGGAGTTTCATAAGCAGCTTTGCTACCGAGGAAATATTGCCACTGACATGCCTCTGAGAGGGCAGAACATTGCAGCACGGGTTCAGGAACAAGCAGCCAGGCTTGGGAGAGACACGAAGCTTTTAAACCAGCTTTGTTCTTAGCAGAATATGGATCCAGACTCAGACCCTGATATAGCACCTCTGAAGGGGGTGAGCTGTCCTGCTTACTTTGCTGGGGTGTCCCTTACAAGGCTCTTCCACTGAAGACCCAAGCAGGGACTTGTCATTATCTTTTGTGGTCACAGATGTTCAGGGCATCATTTGCATCCCCCCTGAGAGGGTCCATTACCTATCATAGGGGGAGAGCGCATGAATCACCAGTCCTGCTTGAGGCAGGACATCACTACTTCATGAAAGTCTTCTATCTCAATGTAACACTCGCTCAGAAACTACCCCACGCAGCTTCCTGAGGAGATTACAGCTTGAACTTGGCATGCCCGGGAACCACAGAAGGATGTTGTTGTGAAGATTAGAGGACAATTTGTTTTCCAGAGGATCCGAGGGAGCTGCATTACGTTCGCATCAGGAGTGAGAGCAAAGTCTGAACTGGAGGCAGGGTGTGCAGGGTACTGCAGTGTGGGAGCTCCTGGGAGCCTTGCAGCAGGGGGACGAGCTCCCACCATGCTCTGGCGAGACCAGGCCAACCGGCGCACCAATTTCAGACCAAGCCAGTAGAGGTCACAGTAGGTCCAACAAATTTCCCATGCCCTCTTCAAGCCCAGTCTGCCCTCAGATCTTAAAGAGTTCACCACTGAATGACTGGTAATAAACCCTCCTCCTACTCAACAGCCTGAGCAAGCCCGACGAAGCCAGCTTGTGGCTTGCTGGGTGCCTTCCTGGAGGGAGCAATTAGCTGCTGGAGAGCTGGGCCATGGCTTGATTGCAACTCTGTTCCTTGGTGTGTGCTCCTGCTATGGCTAATGTACAATATCTTGGTGGTAAGATCAGTCATGAGGGTGTGGACATGTTTTCTTTCTGTCACTGCACAGAGTGAAAACACTAGATGTGCCACCCTGTCAGGCTTCTTTATTTTTCCAGACTTCTCACCTTCATCCTCCCTGTGCCAAATTCATGCCCAGCCTGGAGGATGTTCCTGCTTCCTGAAGGTGGTTGGTTCTGCAGGAGACTTGGGTTCACGTCTGCCTGTTCTGCATCATCCCCATATCAGCAGCTACTCTAGGAAAATCGCCAGAGCATCTCCATGCCAGAATCTGGGTGGATCCCTGTTGTCCTGGGCTTTCTTGGGGTCTTCCACAAGAGCTGGGACATTCCCCCGTGGAGGGACATGTAGCGTAGAGGCAGGCAGGCTTGCAGTCAACCAGTCCATGTCCCTACTCAACTACAGCTCCATAAGGAAATCGCAGGCGTGGCAAATGCACAACGAAATTTTAGTTCTGTATACAGAAATACTGGGGATTTCCTTCCTCCACTTCTAGCAGTAGTATCTTGGGCAGGAAAGAAACAGAAGTAAACCCTCTATTTTTCTTAAGTGAATATAGGAGCTGCAGAGCAATGTGTGCCTGTGCTGAAGGCAAGGTCTGCACAGGATCAGGCTGTGCTTGGCTGAGGTCTCTGACAGGCTACTGGGCCTTTTGCCAAGACACCTTCCTTGGTAAGGACTTTCTCAGCACAATGCCTCGGTGTCTTTGGAGCCCATCACATACAGGTGGCACTGCCTGGTGGCCCCAGATGCCCACTCTGCTCTGGAAAGCATGTGGCTGGGAGCTGGGTGAGTGCAGCCTGGCAGCTGGTTCCCGAAGGTCTCTGCCACTGGAGGGGGACAGAGCACCTTACTGCACCATAGGTCGTCCCCCCC